>NW_027556453.1:0-60155 GCF_964204865.1 Styela clava
AAAAAACACCAAGAACCCTGCTAAAACGCTTAAAAACAGTGAAAAACCGTCAAAAAACATCAAGAACCTGCTAAAACGCCTAAAAACAGTGAAAAACCGTCACAAAACACCAAAACCCTCCTAAAACGCTTCAAAACAGTGAAAAACTGTCAAAAAACACCCAAAATCCTGCTAAAACGCTTAAAAATAGTGAAAAACCGTCAAAAAACGCCTAGAACCCTGCTAAAACGCTTAAAAACAGTGAAAAACCGTCAAAAAACACCAAGAACCCTACAAAAACGCTTAACAACAGTGAAAAACCGTCAAAAAACACCAAGAACCCTGCTAAAACGCTTAAAAACAGACAAAAACCGTCAAAAAACACCCAAAACCCTGCTAAAACGCTCAAAAACTGTGAAAAACCGTCAAAAAACACCAAGAATCCTGCTAAAACACTTAAAAACATTGAAAAACCGTCAAAAACACCAAGAACCCTGCTAAAACGCTTAAAAACAGTGAAAACTGTCAAAAAACACCAAAAACCCTGCTAAAACGCTTAAAAAACAGTGAAAAACCGTCAAAAAACACCAAAAACCCTGCTAAAATGCTTGAAAACAGTGAAAAACCGTTAAATACACCAATAACCCTGCTAAAAAGCTTGAAAACAGTGAAAAACTGTCAAAAAACACTAAGAATCCATCTAAAACTCTTAAAAACCGTGAAAAACCGTCAAAAAACACCCAAAACCATGCTAAAACGCCTAAAAACAGTGAAAAACTGTAAAAAAACACCAAGAACCCTGCTAAAACGCTTAAAAACAGTGAAAAACCGTCAAAAAACACCGAGAATCCTTCTAAAATGCTTAAAAACAGTGAAAAACCGTCAAAAAACACCAAAAACCCTGCTAAAACGCTTTAAAACAGTGAAAAACCGTAAAAAAACACCAAGAACCCTGCTAAAACGCTCAAAAACAGTGAAAAACCGTCAAAAAACACCGAGAACCCTGCTAAAACGCTTAAAAACAGTGAAAAACCGTCAAAAAACACCTATAACTCTGCTAAAACGCTTAAAAACAGTGAAAAACCATTAAAAAACACCAAAACCTTGCTAAAACGCTTAAAAACAGCGAAAAACCGTCAAAAACACCAAGAATCCTTCTAAAACGCTTAAAAACAGTGAAAAACCGTCAAAAAACACCAAGAACCCTGCTAAAACGCTCAAAAACAGTGAAAAACCGTCAAAAAACACTGGGAACCCTGCTAAAATGCCTAAAAACAGTGAAAACCCTGCTAAAACGCTCAAAAACAGTGAAAAACCGTCAAAAAACACCAAGAACCCTGCTAAAACGCTCAAAAACAGTGACAACCGTCAAAAAACACCTAGAACCCTGCTAAAACGCTTAAAAACAGTGAAAAACCATCAAAAAACACCAATAACCCTGCTAAAACGCTTAAAAGCAGTGGAAAACCGTCAAAAAACACCCAACACCTTGCTAAAACGCTTAAAAGCAGTGGAAAACCGTCAAAAAACACCTCGAACCCTGCTAAAACGCTTAAAAACACTGAAAAACTGTAAAAAAACACCAAGAATCGTGCTGGAACGCCAAAAAACAGCAAAACCGTCAAAAACACCAAGAACCCTGCTAAAACGCTCAAAAACAGTGGAAAACTGTCAAAAAACACCAAGAACCCTGCTAAAACGCTTAAAAACAGTGAAAAACCGTCAAAAAACACCCAAAACCTTGCTAAAACGCTTAAAAACAGTTGAAAACCGTCAAAAAACACCTAGAACCCTGCTAAAACACTTAAAAACAGTGAAAAACCGTCAAAAAACACCAAGAACCCTGCTAAAAAGCTTGAAAACAGTGAAAAACTGTCAAAAAACACTAAGAATCCTTCTAATACGCTTAAAAATCGTCAAAAAACACCCAAAACCCTGCTAAAACGCTTAAAAACAGTGAAAAACCGTCAAAAAACACCAAGAACCATGCTAAAACGCTTAAAAACAGAGAAAAACCATCAAAAAACATCCAAAACCCTGCTAAAACGCTAAAAAACAGTGAAAACCGTCAAAAAACACCAAGAACCCTGCTAAAACGCTTAAAAACAGTGAAAAACCGTCAAAAAACACCAAGAACCCGGCTAAAACGCTTAAAAACAGTGAAAAACCGTCAAAAAACACCAAGAACCCTGCTAAAACGCTTAAAAACAGTGGAAAACCGTCAAAAAACATCAAGAACCCTGCTAAAACGCTTAAAAACAGTGAAAAACCGTCACAAAACACCAAAACCCTGCTAAAACGCTTAAAAACAGTGAAAAACCGTCAAAAAACACCCAAAACCCTGCTAAAACGCTTAAAAATAGTGAAAAACCGTCAAAAAACGCCTAGAACCCTGCTAAAACGCTTAAAAACAGTGAAAAACCGTCAAAAAACACCAAGAACCCTGCTAAAACGCTTAAAAACTGAGAAAAACCGTCAAAAAACACCCAAAACCCTGCTAAAACGGTCAAAAACTGTGAAAAACCGTCAAAAAACACCAAGAATCCTGCTAAAACACTTAAAAACATTGAAAAACCGTCAAAAAACACCAAGAATCCTTCTAAAACGCTTAAAAACAGTGAAAAACCGTCAAAAAACACCAAGAATCCTTCTAATACGCTTAAAAATCGTCAAAAAACACCCAAAACCCTGCTAAAACGCTTAAAAACTGAGAAAAACCGTCAAAAAACACCCAAAACCCTGCTAAAACGGTCAAAAACTGTGAAAAACCGTCAAAAAACACCAAGAATCCTGCTAAAACACTTAAAAACATTGAAAAACCGTCAAAAAACACCTAGAACTCTGCTAAAACGCTTAAAAACAGTGAAAAACCATTAAAAAACACCAAAACCTTGCTAAAACGCTTAAAAACAGTGAAAAACAGTCAAAAAACACCAAGAATCCTTCTAAAACGCTTAAAAACAGTGAAAAACCGTCAAAAAACACCAAGAACCCTGCTAAAACGCTCAAAAACAGTGAAAAACCGTCAAAAAACGCCGAGAACCCTGCTAAAACGCTTAAAAACAGTGAAAACCCTGCTAAAACGCTCAAAAACAGTGAAAAACCGTCAAAAAACACCGAGAACCCTGCTAAAACGCTTAAATACAGTGAAAAACCGTCAAAAAACACCTAGAACTCTGCTAAAACGCTTAAAAACAGTGGAAAACCATCAAAAAACACCAAAACCTTGCTAAAACGCTTGAAAACTTTGAAAAACCGTCAAAAAACACCAAGAATCCTTCTAAAACGCTTAAAAACAGTGAAAAACCGTCAAAAAACACCAAGAACCCTGCTAAAACGCTCAAAAACAGTGAAAAACCGTCAAAAAACACCGAGAAATCTGCTAAAACGCTTAAAAACAGTGAAAACACTGCTAAAACGCTCAAAAACAGTGAAAAACCGTCAAAAAACACTTAGAACCCTGCTAAAACGCTTAAAAAAAGTGAAAAACCGTCAAAAAACACCAAGAACCATGCTAAAACGCTTAAAAACATTGAAAAACCGTCAAAAAAAACACCAAGAACCCTGCTAATTCTCTTAAAAACATTGAAAAACCGTCAAAAAACACCAAGAACCCTGCTAAAACGCCTAAAAACAGTGGAAAACCGTCAAAAAACACCTAGAACCCTGCTAAAACGCTTAAAAACAGTGAAAAACCGTCACAAAACACCAAAACCCTGCTAAAACGCTTAAAAACAGTGAAAAACCGTCAAAAAACACCCAAAACCCTGCTAAAACGCTTTAAAATAGTGAAAAACCGTCAAAAAACGCCTAAAACCCTGCTAAAACGCTTAAAAACAGTGAAAAACCGTCAAAAAACACCAAGAACCCTGCTAAAACGCTTAAAAACTGAGAAAAACCGTCAAAAAACACCCAAAACCCTGCTAAAACGGTCAAAAACTGTGAAAAACCGTCAAAAAACACCCAAAACCCTGCTAAAACGCCTAAAAATAGTGAAAAACCGTCAAAAAACGCCTAGAACCCTGCTAAAACGCTTAAAAACAGTGAAAAACCGTCAAAAAACACCAAGAACCCTGCTAAAACGCTTAAAAACTGAGAAAAACCGTCAAAAAACACCCAAAACCCTGCTAAAACGGTCAAAAACTGTGAAAAACCGTCAAAAAACAACAAGAATCCTGCTAAAACACTTAAAAACATTGAAAAACCGTCAAAAAACACCAAGAACCCTGCTAAAACGCTTAAAAACAGTGAAAACTGTCAAAAAAAACCAAGAACCCTGCTAAAACGCCTAAAAACAGAGAAAAACCATCAAAAAACACCCAAAACCCTGCTAAAACGCTAAAAAACAGTGAAAACCGTCAAAAAACACCAAGAACCCTGCTAAAACGCTTAAAAACATTGAAAAACCGTCAAAAAACACCAAGAACCCGGCTAAAACGCTTAAAAACAGTGAAAAACCGTCAAAAAACACCAAGAACCCTGCTAAAACGCTTAAAAACAGTGAAAAACCGTCAAAAAACATCAAGAACCCTGCTAAAACGCCTAAAAACAGTGAAAAACCGTCACAAAACACCAAAACCCTCCTAAAACGCTTCAAAACAGTGAAAAACTGTCAAAAAACACCCAAAATCCTGCTAAAACGCTTAAAAATAGTGAAAAACCGTCAAAAAACGCCTAGAACCCTGCTAAAACGCTTAAAAACAGTGAAAAACCGTCAAAAAACACCAAGAACCCTACAAAAACGCTTAACAACAGTGAAAAACCGTCAAAAAACACCAAGAACTCTGCTAAAACGCTTAAAAACAGACAAAAACCGTCAAAAAACACCCAAAACCCTGCTAAAACGCTCAAAAACTGTGAAAAACCGTCAAAAAACACCAAGAATCCTGCTAAAACACTTAAAAACATTGAAAAACCGTCAAAAACACCAAGAACCCTGCTAAAACGCTTAAAAACAGTGGAAACTGTCAAAAAACACCAAAAACCCTGCTAAAACGCTTAAAAAACAGTGAAAAACCGTCAAAAAACACCAAAAACCCTGCTAAAATGCTTGAAAACAGTGAAAAACCGTTAAATACACCAATAACCCTGCTAAAAAGCTTGAAAACAGTGAAAAACTGTCAAAAAACACTAAGAATCCATCTAAAACTCTTAAAAACCGTGAAAAACCGTCAAAAAACACCCAAAACCATGCTAAAACGCCTAAAAACAGTGAAAAACTGTAAAAAAACACCAAGAACCCTGCTAAAACGCTTAAAAACAGTGAAAAACCGTCAAAAAACACCGAGAATCCTTCTAAAATGCTTAAAAACAGTGAAAAACCGTCAAAAAACACCAAAAACCCTGCTAAAACGCTTTAAAACAGTGAAAAACCGTAAAAAAACACCAAGAACCCTGCTAAAACGCTCAAAAACAGTGAAAAACCGTCAAAAAACACCGAGAACCCTGCTAAAACGCTTAAAAACAGTGAAAAACCGTCAAAAAACACCTATAACTCTGCTAAAACGCTTAAAAACAGTGAAAAACCATTAAAAAACACCAAAACCTTGCTAAAACGCTTAAAAACAGCGAAAAACCGTCAAAAAACACCAAGAATCCTTCTAAAACGCTTAAAAACAGTGAAAAACCGTCAAAAAACACCAAGAACCCTGCTAAAACGCTCAAAAACAGTGAAAAACCGTCAAAAAACACTGGGAACCCTGCTAAAATGCCTAAAAACAGTGAAAACCCTGCTAAAACGCTCAAAAACAGGTAAAAACCGTCAAAAAACACCAAGAACCCTGCTAAAACGCTCAAAAACAGTGACAACCGTCAAAAAACACCTAGAACCCTGCTAAAACGCTTAAAAACAGTGAAAAACCTTCAAAAAACACCAATAACCCTGCTAAAACGCTTAAAAGCAGTGGAAAACCGTCAAAAAACACCCAACACCTTGCTAAAACGCTTAAAAGCAGTGGAAAACCGTCAAAAAACACCTCGAACCCTGCTAAAACGCTTAAAAACACTGAAAAACTGTAAAAAAACACCAAGAATCGTGCTGGAACGCCTAAAAACAGCAAAACCGTCAAAAACACCAAGAACCCTGCTAAAACGCTCAAAAACAGTGGAAAACTGTCAAAAAACACCAAGAACCCTGCTAAAACGCTTAAAAACAGTGAAAAACCGTCAAAAAACACCCTAAACCTTGCTAAAACGCTTAAAAACAGTTGAAAACCGTCAAAAAACACCTAGAACCCTGCTAAAACACTTAAAAACAGTGAAAAACCGTCAAAAAACACCAAGAACCCTGCTAAAAAGCTTGAAAACAGTGAAAAACTGTCAAAAAACACTAAGAATCCTTCTAATACGCTTAAAAATCGTCAAAAAACACCCAAAACCCTGCTAAAACGCTTAAAAACAGTGAAAAACCGTCAAAAAACACCAAGAACCCTGCTAAAACGCTTAAAAACAGAGAAAAACCATCAAAAAACATCCAAAACCCTGCTAAAACGCTAAAAAACAGTGAAAACCGTCAAAAAACACCAAGAACCCTGCTAAAACGCTTAAAAACAGTGAAAAACCGTCAAAAAACACCAAGAACCCGGCTAAAACGCTTAAAAACAGTGAAAAACCGTCAAAAAACACCAAGAACCCTGCTAAAACGCTTAAAAACAGTGGAAAACCGTCAAAAAACATCAAGAACCCTGCTAAAACGCTTAAAAACAGTGAAAAACCGTCACAAAACACCAAAACCCTGCTAAAACGCTTAAAAACAGTGAAAAACCGTCAAAAAACACCCAAAACCCTGCTAAAACGCTTAAAAATAGTGAAAAACCGTCAAAAAACGCCTAGAACCCTGCTAAAACGCTTAAAAACAGTGAAAAACCGTCAAAAAACACCAAGAACCCTGCTAAAACGCTTAAAAACTGAGAAAAACCGTCAAAAAACACCCAAAACCCTGCTAAAACGGACAAAAACTGTGAAAAACCGTCAAAAAACACCAAGAATCCTGCTAAAACACTTAAAAACATTGAAAAACCGTCAAAAAACACCAAGAATCCTTCTAAAACGCTTAAAAACCGTGAAAAACCGTTAAAAAACACCCAAAACCATGCTAAAACGCCTGAAAACAGTGTAAAGCCGTCACAAAACACCAAAACCCTGCTAAAACGCTTAAAAACAGTGAAAAACCGTCAAAAAACACCCAAAACCCTGCTAAAACGCTGAAAAATAGTGAAAAACCGTCAAAAAACGCCTAGAACCCTGCTAAAACGCTTAAAAACAGTGAAAAACCGTCGAAAAACACCCAAAACCATGCTAAAACGCCTAAAAACAGTGAAAAACTGTCAAAAAACACCAAGAACCCTGCTAAAACGCTTGAAAACAGTGAAAAACCGTCAAAAAACACCGAGAATCCTTCTAAAATGCTTAAAAACAGTGAAAAACCGTCAAAAAACACCAAAAACCCTGCTAAAACGCTTTAAAACAGTGAAAAACCGTAAAAAAACACCAAGAACCCTGCTAAAACGCTCAAAAACAGTGAAAAATCGTCAAAAAACACCGAGAACCCTGCTAAAACGCTTAAAAACAGTGAAAAACCGTCAAAAAACACCTAGAACTCTGCTAAAACGCTTAAAAACAGTGAAAAACCGTCAAAAAACACCAAGAATCCTTCTAAAACGCTTAAAAACAGTGAAAAACCGTCAAAAAACTCCAAGAACCCTGCTAAAACGCTCATAAACAGTGAAAAACCGTCAAAAAACACCAAGAATCCTTCTAAAACGCTTAAAAACAGTGAAAAACCGTAAAAAAACACCAAGAATCCTTCTAAAACGCTTAAAAACAGTGAAAAACCGTCAAAAAAATCCAAGAACCCTGCTAAAACGCTCATAAACAGTGAAAAACCGTCAAAAAACACCAAGAATCCTGCTAAAACGCCTAAAAACAGTGAAAACCCTGCTAAAACGCTCAAAAACAGTGAAAAACCGTCAAAAAACACCAAGAACCCTGCTAAAACGCTTAAAAACAGTGAAAAACCGTCAAAAAACACCAAGAACCCGGCTAAAACGCTTAAAAACAGTGAAAAACCGTCAAAAAACACCAAGAACCCTGCTAAAACGCTTAAAAATAGTGAAAAACCGTCAAAAAACATCAAGAACCCTGCTAAAACGCTTAAAAACAGTGAAAAACCGTCACAAAACACCAAAACCCTGCTAAAACGCTTAAAAACAGTGAAAAACCGTCAAAAAACACCCAAAACCCTGCTAAAACGCTTAAAAATAGTGAAAAACCGTCAAAAAACGCCTAGAACCCTGCTAAAACGCTTAAAAACAGTGAAAAACCGTCAAAAAACACCAAGAACCCTGCTAAAACGCTTAAAAACTGTGAAAAACCGTCAAAAAACAACCAAAACCCTGCTAAAACGGTCAAAAACTGTGAAAAACCGTCAAAAAACACCAAGAATCCTGCTAAAACACTTAAAAACATTGAAAAACCGTAAAAAAACACCAAGAATCCTTCTAAAACGCTTAAAAACCGCGAAAAACCGTCAAAAAACACCCAAAACCATGCTAAAACGCCTAAAAACAGTGTAAAGCCGTCACAAAACACCAAAACCCTGCTAAAACGCTTAAAAACAGTGAAAAACCGTCAAAAAACACCCAAAACCCTGCTAAAACGCTGAAAAATAGTGAAAAACCGTCAAAAAACGCCTAGAACCCTGCTAAAACGCTTAAAAACAGTGAAAAACCGTCAAAAAACACCCAAAACCATGCTAAAACGCCTAAAAACAGTGAAAAACTGTCAAAAAACACCAAGAACCCTGCTAAAACGCTTAAAAACAGTGAAAAACCGTCAAAAAACACCGAGAATCCTTCTAAAATGCTTAAAAACAGTGAAAAACCGTCAAAAAACACCAAAAACCCTGCTAAAACGCTTAAAAATTGTGAAAAACCGTAAAAAAAAGCCTAGAACCCTGCTAAAACGCTTAAAAACAGTGAAAAACCGTCAAAAAACACCAAGAACCCTGCTAAAACGCTTAAAAACTGTGAAAAACCGTCAAAAAACAACCAAAACCCTGCTAAAACGGTCAAAAACTGTGAAAAACCGTCAAAAAACACCAAGAATCCTGCTAAAACACTTAAAAACATTGAAAAACCGTCAAAAAACACCAAGAATCCTTCTAAAACGCTTAAAAACCGTGAAAAACCGTCAAAAAACACCCAAAACCATGCTAAAACGCCTAAAAACAGTGTAAAGCCGTCACAAAACACCAAAACCCTGCTAAAACGCTTAAAAACAGTGAAAAACCGTCAAAAAACACCCAAAACCCTGCTAAAACGCTGAAAAATAGTTGAAAACCGTCAAAAAACACCTAGAACCCTGCTAAAACACTTAAAAACAGTGAAAAACCGTCAAAAAACACCAAGAACCCTGCTAAAAAGCTTGAAGACAGTGAAAAACTGT
This sequence comes from Styela clava, assembly GCF_964204865.1. NCBI lineage: Eukaryota > Metazoa > Chordata > Ascidiacea > Stolidobranchia > Styelidae > Styela > Styela clava. The sequence continues at coordinate 9,424 of NW_027556453.1, forward strand.
CAAAAAACACTAAGAATCCTTCTAATACGCTTAAAAATCGTCAAAAAACACCCAAAACCCTGCTAAAACGCTTAAAAACAGTGAAAAACCGTCAAAAAACACCAAGAACCCTGCTAAAACGCTTAAAAACAGAGAAAAACCATCAAAAAACATCCAAAACCCTGCTAAAACGCTACAAAACAGTGAAAACCGTCAAAAAACACCAAGAACCCTGCTAAAACGCTTAAAAACAGTGAAAAACCGTCAAAAAACACCAAGAACCCGGCTAAAACGCTTAAAAACAGTGAAAAACCGTCAAAAAACACCAAGAACCCTGCTAAAACGCTTAAAAACAGTGGAAAACCGTCAAAAAACATCAAGAACCCTGCTAAAACGCTTAAAAACAGTGAAAAACCGTCACAAAACACCAAAACCCTGCTAAAACGCTTAAAAACAGTGAAAAACCGTCAAAAAACACCCAAAACCCTGCTAAAACGCTTAAAAATAGTGAAAAACCGTCAAAAAACGCCTAGAACCCTGCTAAAACGCTTAAAAACAGTGAAAAACCGTCAAAAAACACCAAGAACCCTGCTAAAACGCTTAAAAACTGAGAAAAACCGTCAAAAAACACCCAAAACCCTGCTAAAACGGTCAAAAACTGTGAAAAACCGTCAAAAAACACCAAGAATCCTGCTAAAACACTTAAAAACATTGAAAAACCGTCAAAAAACACCAAGAATCCTTCTAAAACGCTTAAAAACCGTGAAAAACCGTTAAAAAACACCCAAAACCATGCTAAAACGCCTGAAAACAGTGTAAAGCCGTCACAAAACACCAAAACCCTGCTAAAACGCTTAAAAACAGTGAAAAACCGTCAAAAAACACCCAAAACCCTGCTAAAACGCTGAAAAATAGTGAAAAACCGTCAAAAAACGCCTAGAACCCTGCTAAAACGCTTAAAAACAGTGAAAAACCGTCAAAAAACACCCAAAACCATGCTAAAACGCCTAAAAACAGTGAAAAACTGTCAAAAAACACCAAGAACCCTGCTAAAACGCTTAAAAACAGTGAAAAACCGTCAAAAAACACCGAGAATCCTTCTAAAATGCTTAAAAACAGTGAAAAACCGTCAAAAAACACCAAAAACCCTGCTAAAACGCTTTGAAACAGTGAAAAACCGTAAAAAAACACCAAGAACCCTGCTAAAACGCTCAAAAACAGTGAAAAATCGTCAAAAAACACCAAGAACCCTGCTAAAACGCTTAAAAACTGTGAAAAACCGTCAAAAAACAACCAAAACCCTGCTAAAACGGTCAAAAACTGTGAAAAACCGTCAAAAAACACCAAGAATCCTGCTAAAACACTTAAAAACATTGAAAAACCGTCAAAAAACACCAAGAATCCTTCTAAAACGCTTAAAAACCGCGAAAAACCGTCAAAAAACACCCAAAACCATGCTAAAACGCCTAAAAACAGTGTAAAGCCGTCACAAAACACCAAAACCCTGCTAAAACGCTTAAAAACAGTGAAAAACCGTCAAAAAACACCCAAAACCCTGCTAAAACGCTGAAAAATAGTGAAAAACCGTCAAAAAACGCCTAGAACCCTGCTAAAACGCTTAAAAACAGTGAAAAACCGTCAAAAAACACCCAAAACCATGCTAAAACGCCTAAAAACAGTGAAAAACTGTCAAAAAACACCAAGAACCCTGCTAAAACGCTTAAAAACAGTGAAAAACCGTCAAAAAACACCGAGAATCCTTCTAAAATGCTTAAAAACAGTGAAAAACCGTCAAAAAACACCAAAAACCCTGCTAAAACGCTTAAAAATAGTGAAAAACCGTCAAAAAACGCCTAGAACCCTGCTAAAACGCTTAAAAACAGTGAAAAACCGTCAAAAAACACCAAGAACCCTGCTAAAACGCTTAAAAACTGTGAAAAACCGTCAAAAAACAACCAAAACCCTGCTAAAACGGTCAAAAACTGTGAAAAACCGTCAAAAAACACCAAGAATCCTGCTAAAACACTTAAAAACATTGAAAAACCGTCAAAAAACACCAAGAATCCTTCTAAAACGCTTAAAAACCGTGAAAAACCGTCAAAAAACACCCAAAATCATGCTAAAACGCCTAAAAACAGTGTAAAGCTGTCACAAAACACCAAAACCCTGCTAAAACGCTTAAAAACAGTGAAAAACCGTCAAAAAACACCCAAAACCCTGCTAAAACGCTGAAAAATAGTTGAAAACCGTCAAAAAACACCTAGAACCCTGCTAAAACACTTAAAAACAGTGAAAAACCGTCAAAAAACAACAAGAACCCTGCTAAAAAGCTTGAAAACAGTGAAAAACTGTCAAAAAACACTAAGAATCCTTCTAATACGCTTAAAAATCGTCAAAAAACACCCAAAACCCTGCTAAAACGCTTAAAAACAGTGAAAAACCGTCAAAAAACACCAAGAACCCTGCTAAAACGCTTAAAAACAGAGATAAACCATCAAAAAACATCCAAAACCCTGCTAAAACGCTAAAAAACAGTGAAAACCGTCAAAAAACACCAAGAACCCTGCTAAAACGCTTAAAAACAGTGAAAAACCGTCAAAAAACACCAAGAACCCGGCTAAAACGCTTAAAAACAGTGAAAAACCGTCAAAAAACACCAAGAACCCTGCTAAAACGCTTAAAAACAGTGGAAAACCGTCAAAAAACATCAAGAACCCTGCTAAAACGCTTAAAAACAGTGAAAAACCGTCACAAAACACCAAAACCCTGCTAAAACGCTTAAAAACAGTGAAAAACCGTCAAAAAACACCCAAAACCCTGCTAAAACGCTTAAAAATAGTGAAAAACCGTCAAAAAACGCCTAGAACCCTGCTAAAACGCTTAAAAACAGTGAAAAACCGTCAAAAAACACCAAGAACCCTGCTAAAACGCTTAAAAACTGAGAAAAACCGTCAAAAAACACCCAAAACCCTGCTAAAACGGTCAAAAACTGTGAAAAACCGTCAAAAAACACCAAGAATCCTGCTAAAACACTTAAAAACATTGAAAAACCGTCAAAAAACACCAAGAATCCTTCTAAAACGCTTAAAAACCGTGAAAAACCGTTAAAAAACACCCAAAACCATGCTAAAACGCCTGAAAACAGTGTAAAGCCGTCACAAAACACCAAAACCCTGCTAAAACGCTTAAAAACAGTGAAAAACCGTCAAAAAACACCCAAAACCCTGCTAAAACGCTGAAAAATAGTGAAAAACCGTCAAAAAACGCCTAGAACCCTGCTAAAACGCTTAAAAACAGTGAAAAACCGTCAAAAAACACCCAAAACCATGCTAAAACGCCTAAAAACAGTGAAAAACTGTCAAAAAACACCAAGAACCCTGCTAAAACGCTTAAAAACAGTGAAAAACCGTCAAAAAACACCGAGAATCCTTCTAAAATGCTTAAAAACAGTGAAAAACCGTCAAAAAACACCAAAAACCCTGCTAAAACGCTTTAAAACAGTGAAAAACCGTAAAAAAACACCAAGAACCCTGCTAAAACGCTCAAAAACAGTGAAAAATCGTCAAAAAACACCGAGAACCCTGCTAAAACGCTTAAAAACAGTGAAAAACCGTCAAAAAACACCTAGAACTCTGCTAAAACGCTTAAAAACAGTGAAAAACCGTCAAAAAACACCAATAATCCTTCTAAAACGCTTAAAAACAGTGAAAAACCGTCAAAAAACTCCAAGAACCCTGCTAAAACGCTCATAAACAGTGAAAAACCGTCAAAAAACACCAAGAATCCTTCTAAAACGCTTAAAAACTGTGAAAAACAGTAAAAAAACACCAAGAACCCTGCTAAAACGCTCAAAAACACTGAAAAACCGTCAAAAAACACTGAGAACCCTGCTAAAACGCCTAAAAACAGTGAAAACCCTGCTAAAACGCTCAAAAACAGTGAAAAACCGTCAAAAAACACCAAGAACCCTGCTAACACGCTTAAAAACAGTGAAAAACCGTCAAAAAACACCAAAAACCCGGCTAAAACGCTTAAAAACAATGAAAAACCGTCAAAAAACACCAAGAACCCTACTAAAACGCTTAAAAACAGTGAAAAACCGTCAAAAAACATCAAGAACCCTGCTAAAACGCTTAAAAACAGTGAAAAACCGTCACAAAACACCAAAACCCTGCTAAAACGCTTAAAAACAGTGAAAAACCGTCAAAAAACACCCAAAACCCTGCTAAAACGCTTAAAAATAGTGAAAAACCGTCAAAAAACGCCTAGAACCCTGCTAAAACGCTTAAAAACAGTGAAAAACCGTCAAAAAACACCCAAAACCCTGCTAAAACGCTGAAAAATAGTGAAAAACCGTCAAAAAACGCCTAGAACCCTGCTAAAACGCTTAAAAACAGTGAAAAACCGTCAAAAAACACCCAAAACCATGCTAAAACGCCTAAAAACAGTGAAAAACTGTCAAAAAACACCAAGAACCCTGCTAAAACGCTTAAAAACAGTGAAAAACCGTCAAAAAACACCGAGAATCCTTCTAAAATGCTTAAAAACAGTGAAAAACCGTCAAAAAACACCAAAAACCCTGCTAAAACGCTTTAAAACAGTGAAAAACCGTAAAAAAACACCAAGAACCCTGCTAAAACGCTCAAAAACAGTGAAAAATCGTCAAAAAACACCGAGAACCCTGCTAAAACGCTTAAAAACAGTGAAAAACCGTCAAAAAACACCTAGAACTCTGCTAAAACGCTTAAAAACAGTGAAAAACCGTCAAAAAACACCAATAATCCTTCTAAAACGCTTAAAAACAGTGAAAAACCGTCAAAAAACTCCAAGAACCCTGCTAAAACGCTCATAAACAGTGAAAAACCGTCAAAAAACACCAAGAATCCTTCTAAAACGCTTAAAAACTGTGAAAAACAGTAAAAAAACACCAAGAACCCTGCTAAAACGCTCAAAAAACACTGAAAAACCGTCAAAAAACACTGAGAACCCTGCTAAAACGCCTAAAAACAGTGAAAACCCTGCTAAAACGCTCAAAAACAGTGAAAAACCGTCAAAAAACACCAAGAACCCTGCTAACACGCTTAAAAACAGTGAAAAACCGTCAAAAAACACTGAGAACCCTGCTAAAACGCCTAAAAACAGTGAAAACCCTGCTAAAACGCTCAAAAACAGTGAAAAACCGTCAAAAAACACCAAGAACCCTGCTAACACGCTTAAAAACAGTGAAAAACCGTCAAAAAACACCAAAAACCCGGCTAAAACGCTTAAAAACAGTGAAAAACCGTCAAAAAAAACCAAGAACCCTGCTAAAACGCTTAAAAACAGTGAAAAACCGTCAAAAAACATCAAGAACCCTGCTAAAACGCTTAAAAACAGTGAAAAACCGTCACAAAACACCAAAACCCTGCTAAAACGCTTAAAAACAGTGAAAAACCGTCAAAAAACACCCAAAACCCTGCTAAAACGCTTAAAAATAGTGAAAAACCGTCAAAAAACGCCTAGAACCCTGCTAAAACGCTTAAAAACAGTGAAAAACCGTCAAAAAACACCAAGAACCCTGCTAAAACGCTTAAAAACTGTGAAAAACCGTCAAAAAACAACCAAAACCCGGCTAAAACGGTCAAAAACTGTGAAAAACCGTCAAAAAACAACAAGAATCCTGCTAAAACACTTAAAAACATTGAAAAACCGTCAAAAAACACCAAGAATCCTTCTAAAACGCTTAAAAACCGGGAAAAACCGTCAAAAAACACCCAAAACCATCTAAAACGCCTAAAAACAGTGTAAAGCCGTCACAAAACACCAAAACCCTGCTAAAACGCTTAAAAACAGTGAAAAACCGTCAAAAAACACCCAAAACCCTGCTAAAACGCTGAAAAATAGTGAAAAACCGTCAAAAAACGCCTAGAACCCTGCTAAAACGCTTAAAAACAGTGAAAAACCGTCAAAAAACACCCAAAACCATGCTAAAACGCCTAAAAACAGTGAAAAACTGTCAAAAAACACCAAGAACCCTGCTAAAACGCTTAAAAACAGTGAAAAACCGTCAAAAAACACCGAGAATCCTTCTAAAATGCTTAAAAACAGTGAAAAACCGTCAAAAAACACCAAAAACCCTGCTAAAACGCTTAAAAATAGTGAAAAACCGTCAAAAAACGCCTAGAACCCTGCTAAAACGCTTAAAAACAGTGAAAAACCGTCAAAAAACACCAAGAACCCTGCTAAAACGCTTAAAAACTGTGAAAAACCGTCAAAAAACAACCAAAACCCTGCTAAAACGGTCAAAAACTGTGAAAAACCGTCAAAAAACACCAAGAATCCTTCTAAAACGCTTAAAAACCGTGAAAAACCGTCAAAAAACACCCAAAACCATGCTAAAACGCCTAAAAACAGTGTAAAGCCGTCACAAAACACCAAAACCCTGCTAAAACGCTTAAAAACAGTGAAAAACCGTCAAAAAACACCCAAAATCCTGCTAAAACGCTGAAAAATAGTGAAAAACCGTCAAAAAACGCCTAGAACCCTGCTAAAACGCTTAAAAACAGTGAAAAACCGTCAAAAAACACCCAAAACCATGCTAAAACGCCTAAAAACAGTGAAAAACTGTCAAAAAACACCAAGAACCCTGCTAAAACGCTTAAAAACAGTGAAAAACAGTCAAAAAACACTGAGAATCCTTCTAAAATGCTTAAAAACAGTGAAAAACCGTCAAAAAACACCAAAAACCCTGCTAAAACGCTTTAAAACAGTGAAAAACTGTAAAAAAAACACCAAGAACCCTGCTAAAACGCTCAAAAACAGTGAAAAACCGTCAAAAAACACCGAGAACCCTGCTAAAACGCTTAAAAACAGTGAAAAACCGTCAAAAAACACCTAGAACTCTGCTAAAACGCTTAAAAACAGTGAAAAACCGTCAAAAAACACCAAGAATCCTTCTAAAACGCTTAAAAACAGTGAAAAACCGTCAAAAAACACCAAGAACCCTGCTAAAACGCTCAAAAACAGTGAAAAACCGTCAAAAAACACCGAGAACCCTGCTAAAACGCTTAAAAACAGTGAAAACACTGCTAAAACGCTCAAAAACAGTGAAAAACCGTCAAAAAACACTTAGAACCCTGCTAAAACGCTTAAAAACAGTGAAAAACCGTCAAAAAACACCAAGAACAATGCTAAAACGCTTAAAAACATTGAGAAACCGTCAAAAAAATCACCAAGAACCCTGCTAAATCGCTTAAAAACAGTGAAAAACCGTCAAAAAACACCAAGAACCCTGCTAAAACGCTTAAAAACAGTGGAAAACCGTCAAAAAACACCTAGAACCCTGCTAAAACGCTTAAAAACAGTGAAAAACCGTCAAAAAACACCAAGAACCCTGCTAAAACGCTTAAAAACTGAGAAAAACCGTCAAAAAACACCAAGAATCCTGCTAAAACACTTAAAAACATTGAAAAACCGTCAAAAAACTCCAAGAACCCTGCTAAAACGCTTAAAAACAGTGAAAACTGTCAAAAAACACCAAAAACCCTGCTAAAACGCTTAAAAAACAGTGAAAAACCGTCAAAAAACACCAAAAACCCTGCTAAAACGCTTAAAAACAGTGGAAAACCGTCAAAAAACACCCAAAACCATGCTAAAACGCCTAAAAACAGTGAAAAACTGTAAAAAAACACCAAGAACCCTGCTAAAACGCTTAAAAACAGTGAAAAACCGTCAAAAAACACCGAGAATCCTTCTAAAATGCTTAAAAATAGTGAAAAACCGTCAAAAAACACCAAAAATCCTGCTAAAACGCTTTAAAACAGTGAAAAACCGTAAAAAAACACCAAGAACCCTGCTAAATCGGTCAAAAACAGTGAAAAACCGTCAAAAAAACACCGAGAACCCTGCTAAAACGCTTAAAAACAGTGAAAAACCGTCAAAAAACACCTAGAACTCTGCTAAAACGCTTAAAAAATGTGAAAAACCATTAAAAAACACCAAAACCTTGCTAAAACGCTTAAAAACAGTGAAAAACCGTCAAAAAACACCAAGAATCCTTCTAAAACGCTTAAAAACAGTGAAAAACCGTCAAAAAACACCAAGAACCCTGCTAAAACGCTCAAAAACAGTGAAAAACCGTCAAAAAACACTGAGAACCCTGCTAAAACGCTTAAAAACAGTGAAAACTGTCAAAAAACACCAAAAACCCTGCTAAAACGCTTAAAAAACAGTGAAAAACCGTCAAAAAACACCAAAAACCCTGCTAAAACGCTTAAAAACAGTGGAAAACCGTCAAAAAACACCCAAAACCATGCTAAAACGCCTAAAAACAGTGAAAAACTGTAAAAAAACACCAAGAACCCTGCTAAAACGCTTAAAAACAGTGAAAAACCGTCAAAAAACACCGAGAATCCTTCTAAAATGCTTAAAAATAGTGAAAAACCGTCAAAAAACACCAAAAATCCTGCTAAAACGCTTTAAAACAGTGAAAAACCGTAAAAAAACACCAAGAACCCTGCTAAATCGGTCAAAAACAGTGAAAAACCGTCAAAAAAACACCGAGAACCCTGCTAAAACGCTTAAAAACAGTGAAAAACCGTCAAAAAACACCTAGAACTCTGCTAAAACGCTTAAAAAATGTGAAAAACCATTAAAAAACACCAAAACCTTGCTAAAACGCTTAAAAACAGTGAAAAACCGTCAAAAAACACCAAGAATCCTTCTAAAACGCTTAAAAACAGTGAAAAACCGTCAAAAAACACCAAGAACCCTGCTAAAACGCTCAAAAACAGTGAAAAACCGTCAAAAAACACTGAGAACCCTGCTAAAACGCCTAAAAACAGTGAAAACCCTGCTAAAACGCTCAAAAACAGTGAAAAACCGTCAAAAAACACTAAGAACCCTGCTAAAACGCTTAAAAACAGTGAAAAACCGTCAAAAACACCAAGAACCATGCTAAAACGCTTAAAAACATTGAGGAACCGTCAAAAAAACACCAAGAACCCTGCTAAATCGCTTAAAAACAGTGAAAAACCGTCAAAAAACACCAAGAACCCTGCTAAAACGCTCAAAAACAGTGAAAAACCGTCAAAAAACACCTAGAACCCTGCTAAAACGCTTAAAAACAGTGAAAAACCGTCAAAAAACACGTAGAACTCTGCTAAAACGTTTAAAAACAGTGAAAAACCATCAAAAAACACCAAAACCTTGCTAAAAAGCCTAAAAACAGTAAAAAAACGTCAAAAAAACACCCAAAATCTTGCTAAAACGCTTAAAAGCAGTGGAAAACCGTCAAAAAACACCTCGAACCCTGCTAAAACGCTTAAAAACACTGAAAAACCGTAAAAAAACACCAAGAATTGTGCTGGAACGCCTAAAAACAGCAAAACCGTCAAAAACACCAAGAACCCTGCTAAAACGCTTAAAAACAGTGGAAAACTGTCAAAAAACACCAAGAACCCTGCTAAAACGCTTAAAAACAGTGAAAAACCGTCAAAAAACACCCAAAACCTTGCTAAAACGCTTAAAAACAGTTGAAAACAGTCAAAAAACACCTAGAACCCTGCTAAAACGCTTAAAAACGGTGAAAAGCCGTCAAAAAACACCAAGAACCCTGCTAAAAAGCTTGAAAACAGTGAAAAACTGTCAAAAAACACTAAGAATCCTTCTAATACGCTTAAAAATCGTCAAAAAACACCCAAAACCCTGCTAAAACGCTTAAAAACAGTGAAAAACCGTCAAAAAACACCAAAAACCCTGCTAAAACGCTTAAAAACAGAGAAAAACCATCAAAAACACCCAAAACCCTGCTAAAACGCTAAAAAACAGTGAAAACCGTCAAAAAACACCAAGAACCCTGCTAAAACGCTTAAAAACAGTGCAAAACCGTCAAAAAACACCAAGAACCCGGCTAAAACGCTTAAAAACAGTGAAAAACCGTCAAAAAACACCAAGAATCGTGCTGGAACGCCTAAAAACAGCAAAACCGTCAAAAACACCAAGAACCCTGCTAAAACGCTTAAAAACAGTGGAAAACTGTCAAAAAACATCAAGAACCCTGCTAAAACGCTTAAAAACAGTGAAAAACCGTCAAAAAACACCCAAAACCTTTCTAAAACGCTTAAAAACAGTTGAAAACCGTCAAAAAATACCTAGAACCCTGCTAAAACGCTTAAAAACAGTGAAAAACCGTCAAAAAACACCAAAAACCCTGCTAAAACGCTTAAAAACAGAGAAAAACCATCAAAAACACCCAAAACCCTGCTAAAACGCTAAAAAACAGTGAAAACCGTCAAAAAACACCCAAAACCTTGCTAAAACGCTTAAAAGCAGTGGAAAACCGTCAAAAAACACCTCGAACCCTGCTAAAACGCTTAAAAACACTGAAAAACCGTAAAAAAACACCAAGAACCCTGCTAAAAAGCTTGAAAACAGTGAAAAACTGTCAAAAAACACTAAGAATCCTTCTAATACGCTTAAAAATCGTCAAAAAACACCCAAACCCCTGCTAAAACGCTTAAAAACAGTGAAAAACCGTCAAAAAACACCAAAAACCCTGCTAAAACGCTTAAAAACAGAGAAAAACCATCAAAAACACCCAAAACCCTGCTAAAACGCTAAAAACAGTGAAAACCGTCAAAAAACACCAAAAACCCTGCTAAAACGCTTAAAAACAGAGAAAAACCATCAAAAACACCCAAAACCCTGCTAAAACGCTAAAAAACAGTGAAAACCGTCAAAAAACACCCAAAACCTTGCTAAAACGCTTAAAAGCAGTGGAAAACCGTCAAAAAACACCTCGAACCCTGCTAAAACGCTTAAAAACACTGAAAAACCGTAAAAAAACACCAAGAATCGTGCTGGAACGCCTAAAAACAGCAAAACCGTCAAAAACACCAAGAACCCTGCTAAAACGCTTAAAAACAGTGGAAAACTGTCAAAAAACACCAAGAACCCTGCTAAAACGCTTAAAAACAGTGAAAAACCGTCAAAAAACACCCAAAACCTTGCTAAAACGCTTAAAAACAGTTGAAAACCGTCAAAAAACACCTAGAACCCTGCTAAAACGCTTAAAAACAGTGAAAAACCGTCAAAAAATTCCAAGAACCCTGCTAAAAAGCTTGAAAACAGTGAAAAACTGTCAAAAAACACTAAGAATCCATCTAATACGCTTAAAAATCGTCAAAAAACACCCAAAACCCTGCTAAAACGCTTAAAAACAGTGAAAAACCGTCAAAAAACACCAAAAACCCTGCTAAAACGCTTAAAAACAGAGAAAAACCATCAAAAACACCCAAAACCCTGCTAAAACGCTAAAAAACAGTGAAAATCGTCAAAAAACACCAAGAACCCTGCTAAAACGCTTAAAAACAGTGCAAAACCGTCAAAAAACACCAAGAACCCGGCTAAAACGCTTAAAAACAGTGAAAAACCGTCAAAAAACACCAAGAACCCTGCTAAAACGCTTAAAAACAGTGAAAAACCGTCAAAAAACATCAAGAACCCTGCTAAAACGCTTAAAAACAGTGAAAAACCGTAACAAAACACCAAAACCCTGCTAAAACGCTTAAAAACAGTGAAAAACCGTCAAAAAACACCCAAAACCCTGCTAAAACGCTTAAAAATAGTGAAAAACCGTCAAAAAACACCGAGAACCCTGCTAAAACGCTTAAAAACAGTGAAAAACCGTCAAAAAACACCAAGAATCCTGCTAAAACACTTAAAAACATTGAAAAACCGTCAAAAAACACCAAGAATCCTTCTAAAACGCATAAAAACCGTGAAAAACCGTCAAAAAACACCCAAAAGCATGCTAAAACGCCTAAAAACAGTGAAAAATCGTCACAAAACACCAAAACCCTGCTAAAACGCTTAAAAACAGTGAAAAACCGTCAAAAAACACCCAAAACCCTGCTAGAACGCTTAAAAACAGTGAAAAACCGTCAAAAAACACCCAAAACCATGCTAAAACGCCTAAAAACAGTGAAAAACTGTCAAAAAACACCAAGAACCCTGCTAAAACGCTTAAAAACAGTGAAATACCGTCAAAAAACACCGAGAATCCTTCTAAAATGCTTAAAAACAGTGAAAAACCGTCAAAAAACACCAAAAACCCTGCTAAAACGCTAAAAAACAGTGAAAACCGTCAAAAAACACCCAAAACCTTGCTAAAACGCTTAAAAGCAGTGGAAAACCGTCAAAAAACACCTCGAACCCTGCTAAAACGCTTAAAAACACTGAAAAACCGTAAAAAAACACCAAGAACCCTGCTAAAAAGCTTGAAAACAGTGAAAAACTGTCAAAAAACACTAAGAATCCTTCTAATACGCTTAAAAATCGTCAAAAAACACCCAAACCCCTGCTAAAACGCTTAAAAACAGTGAAAAACCGTCAAAAAACACCAAAAACCCTGCTAAAACGCTTAAAAACAGAGAAAAACCATCAAAAACACCCAAAACCCTGCTAAAACGCTAAAAAACAGTGAAAACCGTCAAAAAACACCAAAAACCCTGCTAAAACGCTTAAAAACAGAGAAAAACCATCAAAAACACCCAAAACCCTGCTAAAACGCTAAAAAACAGTGAAAACCGTCAAAAAACACCCAAAACCTTGCTAAAACGCTTAAAAGCAGTGGAAAACCGTCAAAAAACACCTCGAACCCTGCTAAAACGCTTAAAAACACTGAAAAACCGTAAAAAAACACCAAGAATCGTGCTGGAACGCCTAAAAACAGCAAAACCGTCAAAAACACCAAGAACCCTGCTAAAACGCTTAAAAACAGTGGAAAACTGTCAAAAAACACCAAGAACCCTGCTAAAACGCTTAAAAACAGTGAAAAACCGTCAAAAAACACCCAAAACCTTGCTAAAACGCTTAAAAACAGTTGAAAACCGTCAAAAAACACCTAGAACCCTGCTAAAACGCTTAAAAACAGTGAAAAACCGTCAAAAAATTCCAAGAACCCTGCTAAAAAGCTTGAAAACAGTGAAAAACTGTCAAAAAACACTAAGAATCCATCTAATACGCTTAAAAATCGTCAAAAAACACCCAAAACCCTGCTAAAACGCTTAAAAACAGTGAAAAACCGTCAAAAAACACCAAAAACCCTGCTAAAACGCTTAAAAACAGAGAAAAACCATCAAAAACACCCAAAACCCTGCTAAAACGCTAAAAAACAGTGAAAATCGTCAAAAAACACCAAGAACCCTGCTAAAACGCTTAAAAACAGTGCAAAACCGTCAAAAAACACCAAGAACCCGGCTAAAACGCTTAAAAACAGTGAAAAACCGTCAAAAAACACCAAGAACCCTGCTAAAACGCTTAAAAACAGTGAAAAACCGTCAAAAAACATCAAGAACCCTGCTAAAACGCTTAAAAACAGTGAAAAACCGTAACAAAACACCAAAACCCTGCTAAAACGCTTAAAAACAGTGAAAAACCGTCAAAAAACACCCAAAACCCTGCTAAAACGCTTAAAAATAGTGAAAAACCGTCAAAAAACACCGAGAACCCTGCTAAAACGCTTAAAAACAGTGAAAAACCGTCAAAAAACACCAAGAATCCTGCTAAAACACTTAAAAACATTGAAAAACCGTCAAAAAACACCAAGAATCCTTCTAAAACGCATAAAAACCGTGAAAAACCGTCAAAAAACACCCAAAAGCATGCTAAAACGCCTAAAAACAGTGAAAAATCGTCACAAAACACCAAAACCCTGCTAAAACGCTTAAAAACAGTGAAAAACCGTCAAAAAACACCCAAAACCCTGCTAGAACGCTTAAAAACAGTGAAAAACCGTCAAAAAACACCCAAAACCATGCTAAAACGCCTAAAAACAGTGAAAAACTGTCAAAAAACACCAAGAACCCTGCTAAAACGCTTAAAAACAGTGAAATACCGTCAAAAAACACCGAGAATCCTTCTAAAATGCTTAAAAACAGTGAAAAACCGTCAAAAAACACCAAAAACCCTGCTAAAACGCTTAAAAACAGTGAAAACACTGCTAAAACGCTCAAAAACAGTGAAAAACCGTCAAAAAACACTTAGAACCCTGCTAAAACGCTTAAAAACAGTGAAAAACCGTCAAAAAACACCAAGAACCATGCTAAAACGCTTAAAAAAATTGAAAAACCGTCAAAAAAAACACCAAGAAGTCTGCTAAATCGCTTAAAAACAGTGAAAAACCGTCAAAAAACACCAAGAACCCTGCTAAAACGCTTAAAAACAGTGGAAAACCGTCAAAAAACACCTAGAACCCTGCTAAAACGCTTAAAAACAGTGAAAACTGTCACAAAACACCAAAACCCTGCTAAAACGCTTAAAAACAGTGAAAAACCGTCAAAAAACACCCAAAACCCTGCTAAAACGCTTAAAAGTAGTGAAAAACCGTCAAAAAACGCCTAGAACCCTGCTAAAACGCTTAAAAACAGTGAAAAACCGTCAAAAAACACCCAGAACCCTGCTAAAACGCTTAAAAACTGAGAAAAACCGTCAAAAAACACCCAAAACCCTGCTAAAACGGTCAAAAACTGTGAAAAACCGTCAAAAAACACCAAGAATCCTGCTAAAACACTTAAAAACATTGAAAAACCGTCAAAAAACACCAAGAACCCTGCTAGAACGCTTAAAAACAGTGAAAACTGTCAAAAAACACCAAGAACCCTGCCAAAACGCTTAAAAAACAGTGAAAAACCGTCAAAAAACACCAAGAACCCTGCTAAAATGCTTGAAAACAGTGAAAAACCGTTAAAAAACACCAAGAACCCTGCTAAAAAGCTTGAAAACAGTGAAAAACTGTCAAAAAACACTAAGAATCCTTCTAAAACGCTCAAAAACCGTGAAAAACCGTCAAAAAACACCCAAAACCCTGCTAAAACGCTTAAAAACAGTGAAAAACCGTCAAAAAACACCAAGAACCCTGCTAAAACGCTTAAAAACAGTGAAAAATCGTAAAAAAACACCAAGAATCGTGCTAGAACGCCTAAAATCAGCAAAACCGTCGAAAACACCAAGAATCCTGCTAAAACGCTTGAAAACAGTGGAAAACCGTCAAAAAACACCAAGAACCCTGCTGAAACGCTTAAAAACAGTGAAAAACCGTCAAAAAACACCCAAAACCTTGCTAAAACGCTTAAAAACAGTGGAAAACCGTCAAAAAACACCTAGAACTCTGCTAAAACGCTTAAAAACAGTGAAAAAACGTCAAAAAACACCAAGAACCCTGCTAAAAAGCTTGAAAACAGTGAAAAACTGTCCAAAAACACTATGAATCCTTCTAATACGTTCAAAAATCGTCAAAAAACACCCAAAACCCGGCTAAAACGCTTAAAAACAGTGAAAAACCGTCAAAAACACCAAGAACCCTGCTAAAACGCTTAAAAACAGAGAAAAACCATTAAAAAACACCCAAAACCCTGCAAAAACGCTAAAAAACAGTGAAAACCGTCAAAAAACACCAAGAACCCTGCTAAAACGCTTAAAAACAGTGAAAAACCGTCAAAAAACACCAAGAACCCGGCTAAAACGCTTAAAAACAGTGAAAAACCGTCAAAAAACACCAAGAACCCTGCTAAAACGCTCAAAAACAGTGAAAAACCGTCAAAAAACACTTAGAACCCTGCTAAAACGCTTAAAAACAGTGAAAAACCGTCAAAAAACACCAAGAACCATGCTAAAACGCTTAAAAAAATTGAAAAACCGTCAAAAAAAACACCAAGAACCCTGCTAAATCGCTTAAAAACAGTGAAAAACCGTCAAAAAACACCAAGAACCCTGCTAAAACGCTTAAAAACAGTGGAAAACCGTCAAAAATCACTTAGAACCCTGCTAAAACGCTTAAAAACAGAGAAAAACCGTCACAAAACACCAAAACCCTGCTAAAACGATTAAAAACAGTGAAAAACCGTCAAAAAACACCCAAAACCCTGCTAAAACGCTTAAAAATAGTGAAAAACCGTCAAAAAACGCCTAGAACCCTGCTAAAACGCTTAAAAACAGTGAAAAACCGTCAAAAAACACTAAGAACCCTGCTAAAACGCTTAAAAACTGAGAAAAACCGTCAAAAAACACCCAAAACCCTGCTAAAACGGTCAAAAACTGTGAAAAACCGTCAAAAAACACCAAGAATCCTGCTAAAACACTTAAAAACATGGAAAAACCGTCAAAAAACACCAAGAACCCTGCTAGAACGCTTAAAAACAGTGAAAACTGTCAAAAAACACCAAGAACCCTGCCAAAACGCTTAAAAAACAGTGAAAAACCGTCAAAAAACACCAAGAACCCTGCTAAAATGCTTGAAAACAGTGAAAAACCGTTAAAAAACACCAAGAACCCTGCTAAAAAGCTTAAAAACAGTGAAAAACCGTCAAAAAACACCAAAAATCCTGCTAAAACGCTTTAAAACAGTGAAAAACCGTAAAAAAACACCAAGAACCCTGCTAAATCGGTCAAAAACAGTGAAAAACCGTCAAAAAAACACCGAGAACCCTGCTAAAACGCTTAAAAACAGTGAAAAACCGTCAAAAAACACCTAGAACTCTGCTAAAACGCTTAAAAACAGTGAAAAACCATTAAAAAACACCAAAACCTTGCTAAAACGCTTAAAAACAGTGAAAAACCGTCAAAAAACACCAAGAATCCATCTAAAACGCTTAAAAACAGTGAAAAACCGTCAAAAAACACCAAGAACCCTGCTAAAACGCTCAAAAACAGTGAAAAACCGTCAAAAAACACTGAGAACCCTGCTAAAACGCCTAAAAACAGTGAAAACCCTGCTAAAACACTCAAAAACAGTGAAAAACCGTCAAAAAACACTAAGAACCCTGCTAAAACGCTTAAAAACAGTGAAACACCGTCAAAAACACCAAGAACCATGCTAAAACGCTTAAAAACATTGAGGAACCGTCAAAAAAACACCAAGAACCCTGCTAAATCGCTTAAAAACAGTGAAAAACCGTCAAAAAACACCAAGAACCCTGCTAAAACGCTCAAAAACAGTGAAAAACCGTCAAAAAACACCTAGAACCCTGCTAAAACGCTTAAAAACAGTGAAAAACCGTCAAAAAACACGTAGAACTCTGCTAAAACGTTTAAAAACAGTGAAAAACCATCAAAAAACACCAAAACCTTGCTAAAAAGCCTAAAAACAGTAAAAAAACGTCAAAAAAACACCCAAAACCTTGCTAAAACGCTTAAAAGCAGTGGAAAACCGTCAAAAAACACCTCGAACCCTGCTAAAACGCTTAAAAACACTGAAAAACCGTAAAAAAACACCAAGAATCGTGCTGGAACGCCTAAAAACAGCAAAACCGTCAAAAACACCAAGAACCCTGCTAAAACGCTTAAAAACAGTGGAAAACTGTCAAAAAACACCAAGAACCCTGCTAAAACGCTTAAAAACAGTGAAAAACCGTCAAAAAACACCCAAAACCTTGCTAAAACGCTTAAAAACAGTTGAAAACAGTCAAAAAACACCTAGAACCCTGCTAAAACGCTTAAAAACGGTGAAAAGCCGTCAAAAAACACCAAGAACCCTGCTAAAAAGCTTGAAAACAGTGAAAAACTGTCAAAAAACACTAAGAATCCTTCTAATACGCTTAAAAATCGTCAAAAAACACCCAAAACCCTGCTAAAACGCTTAAAAACAGTGAAAAACCGTCAAAAAACACAAAAAACCCTGCTAAAACGCTTAAAAACAGAGAAAAACCATCAAAAACACCCAAAACCCTGCTAAAACGCTAAAAAACAGTGAAAACCGTCAAAAAACACCAAGAACCCTGCTAAAACGCTTAAAAACAGTGCAAAACCGTCAAAAAACACCAAGAACCCGGCTAAAACGCTTAAAAACAGTGAAAAACCGTCAAAAAACACCAAGAATCGTGCTGGAACGCCTAAAAACAGCAAAACCGTCAAAAACACCAAGAACCCTGCTAAAACGCTTAAAAACAGTGGAAAACTGTCAAAAAACATCAAGAACCCTGCTAAAACGCTTAAAAACAGTGAAAAACCGTCAAAAAACACCCAAAACCTTGCTAAAACGCTTAAAAACAGTTGAAAACCGTCAAAAAATACCTAGAACCCTGCTAAAACGCTTAAAAACAGTGAAAAACCGTCAAAAAACACCAAAAACCCTGCTAAAACGCTTAAAAACAGAGAAAAACCATCAAAAACACCCAAAACCCTGCTAAAACGCTAAAAAACAGTGAAAACCGTCAAAAAACACCCAAAACCTTGCTAAAACGCTTAAAAGCAGTGGAAAACCGTCAAAAAACACCTCGAACCCTGCTAAAACGCTTAAAAACACTGAAAAACCGTAAAAAAACACCAAGAACCCTGCTAAAAAGCTTGAAAACAGTGAAAAACTGTCAAAAAACACTAAGAATCCTTCTAATACGCTTAAAAATCGTCAAAAAACACCCAAACCCCTGCTAAAACGCTTAAAAACAGTGAAAAACCGTCAAAAAACACCAAAAACCCTGCTAAAACGCTTAAAAACAGAGAAAAACCATCAAAAACACCCAAAACCCTGCTAAAACGCTAAAAAACAGTGAAAACCGTCAAAAAACACCAAGAACCCTGCTAAAACGCTTAAAAACAGTGCAAAACCGTCAAAAAACACCAAGAACCCGGCTAAAACGCTTAAAAACAGTGAAAAACCGTCAAAAAACACCAAGAATCGTGCTGGAACGCCTAAAAACATCAAAACCGTCAAAAACACCAAGAACCCTGCTAAAACGCTTAAAAACAGTGGAAAACTGTCAAAAAACATCAAGAACCCTGCTAAAACGCTTAAAAACAGTGAAAAACCGTCAAAAAACACCCAAAACCTTGCTAAAACGCTTAAAAACAGTTGAAAACCGTCAAAAAATACCTAGAACCCTGCTAAAACGCTTAAAAACAGTGAAAAACCGTCAAAAAACACCAAAAACCCTGCTAAAACGCTTAAAAACAGAGAAAAACCATCAAAAACACCCAAAACCCTGCTAAAACGCTAAAAAACAGTGAAAACCGTCAAAAAACACCCAAAACCTTGCTAAAACGCTTAAAAGCAGTGGAAAACCGTCAAAAAACACCTCGAACCCTGCTAAAACGCTTAAAAACACTGAAAAACCGTAAAAAAACACCAAGAATCGTGCTGGAACGCCTAAAAACAGCAAAACCGTCAAAAACACCAAGAACCCTGCTAAAACGCTTAAAAACAGTGGAAAACTGTCAAAAAACACCAAGAACCCTGCTAAAACGCTTAAAAACAGTGAAAAACCGTCAAAAAACACCCAAAACCTTGCTAAAACGCTTAAAAACAGTTGAAAACCGTCAAAAAACACCTAGAACCCTGCTAAAACGCTTAAAAACAGTGAAAAACCGTCAAAAAACACCAAGAACCCTGCTAAAAAGCTTGAAAACAGTGAAAAACTGTCAAAAAACACTAAGAATCCATCTAATACGCTTAAAAATCGTCAAAAAACACCCAAAACCCTGCTAAAACGCTTAAAAACAGTGAAAAACCGTCAAAAAACACCAAAAACCCTGCTAAAACGCTTAAAAACAGAGAAAAACCATCAAAAACACCCAAAACCCTGCTAAAACGCTAAAAAACAGTGAAAATCGTCAAAAAACACCAAGAACCCTGCTAAAACGCTTAAAAACAGTGCAAAACCGTCAAAAAACACCAAGAACCCGGCTAAAACGCTTAAAAACAGTGAAAAACCGTCAAAAAACACCAAGAACCCTGCTAAAACGCTTAAAAACAGTGAAAAACCGTCAAAAAACATCAAGAACCCTGCTAAAACGCTTAAAAACAGTGAAAAACCGTAACAAAACACCAAAACCCTGCTAAAACGCTTAAAAACAGTGAAAAACCGTCAAAAAACACCCAAAACCCTGCTAAAACGCTTAAAAATAGTGAAAAACCGTCAAAAAACACCGAGAACCCTGCTAAAACGCTTAAAAACAGTGAAAAACCGTCAAAAAACACCAAGAATCCTGCTAAAACACTTAAAAACATTGAAAAACCGTCAAAAAACACCAAGAATCCTTCTAAAACGCATAAAAACCGTGAAAAACCGTCAAAAAACACCCAAAACCATGCTAAAACGCCTAAAAACAGTGAAAAATCGTCACAAAACACCAAAACCCTGCTAAAACGCTTAAAAACAGTGAAAAACCGTCAAAAAACACCCAAAACCCTGCTAAAACGCTTAAAAACAGTGAAAAACCGTCAAAAAACACCCAAAACCATGCTAAAACGCCTAAAAACAGTGAAAAACTGTCAAAAAACACCAAGAACCCTGCTAAAACGCTTAAAAACAGTGAAATACCGTCAAAAAACACCGAGAATCCTTCTAAAATGCTTAAAAACAGTGAAAAACCGTCAAAAAACACCAAAAACCCTGCTAAAACGCTTAAAAACAGTGAAAACACTGCTAAAACGCTCAAAAACAGTGAAAAACCGTCAAAAAACACTTAGAACCCTGCTAAAACGCTTAAAAACAGTGAAAAACCGTCAAAAAACACCAAGAACCATGCTAAAACGCTTAAAAAAATTGAAAAACCGTCAAAAAAAACACCAAGAAGTCTGCTAAATCGCTTAAAAACAGTGAAAAACCGTCAAAAAACACCAAGAACCCTGCTAAAACGCTTAAAAACAGTGGAAAACCGTCAAAAAACACCTAGAACCCTGCTAAAACGCTTAAAAACAGTGAAAACTGTCACAAAACACCAAAACCCTGCTAAAACGCTTAAAAACAGTGAAAAACCGTCAAAAAACACCCAAAACCCTGCTAAAACGCTTAAAAATAGTGAAAAACCGTCAAAAAACGCCTAGAACCCTGCTAAAACGCTTAAAAACAGTGAAAAACCGTCAAAAAACACCCAGAACCCTGCTAAAACGCTTAAAAACTGAGAAAAACCGTCAAAAAACACCAAGAATCCTGCTAAAACACTTAAAAACATTGAAAAACCGTCAAAAAACACCAAGAACCCTGCTAAAACGGTCAAAAACTGTGAAAAACCGTCAAAAAACACCAAGAATCCTGCTAAAACACTTAAAAACATTGAAAAACCGTCAAAAAACACCAAGAACCCTGCTAGAACGCTTAAAAACAGTGAAAACTGTCAAAAAACACCAAGAACCCTGCCAAAACGCTTAAAAAACAGTGAAAAACCGTCAAAAAACACCAAGAACCCTGCTAAAATGCTTGAAAACAGTGAAAAACCGTTAAAAAACACCAAGAACCCTGCTAAAAAGCTTGAAAACAGTGAAAAACTGTCAAAAAACACTAAGAATCCTTCTAAAACGCTCAAAAACCGTGAAAAACCGTCAAAAAACACCCAAAACCCTGCTAAAACGCTTAAAAACAGTGAAAAACCGTCAAAAAACACCAAGAACCCTGCTAAAACGCTTAAAAACAGTGAAAAATCGTAAAAAAACACCAAGAATCGTGCTAGAACGCCTAAAATCAGCAAAACCGTCGAAAACACCAAGAATCCTGCTAAAACGCTTGAAAACAGTGGAAAACCGTCAAAAAACACCAAGAACCCTGCTGAAACGCTTAAAAACAGTGAAAAACCGTCAAAAAACACCCAAAACCTTGCTAAAACGCTTAAAAACAGTGGAAAACCGTCAAAAAACACCTAGAACTCTGCTAAAACGCTTAAAAACAGTGAAAAAACGTCAAAAAACACCAAGAACCCTGCTAAAAAGCTTGAAAACAGTGAAAAACTGTCCAAAAACACTATGAATCCTTCTAATACGTTCAAAAATTGTCAAAAAACACCCAAAACCCGGCTAAAACGCTTAAAAACAGTGAAAAACCGTCAAAAACACCAAGAACCCTGCTAAAACGCTTAAAAACAGAGAAAAACCATTAAAAAACACCCAAAACCCTGCAAAAACGCTAAAAAACAGTGAAAACCGTCAAAAAACACCAAGAACCCTGCTAAAACGCTTAAAAACAGTGAAAAACCGTCAAAAAACACCAAGAACCCGGCTAAAACGCTTAAAAACAGTGAAAAACCGTCAAAAAACACCAAGAACCCTGCTAAAACGCTCAAAAACAGTGAAAAACCGTCAAAAAACACTTAGAACCCTGCTAAAACGCTTAAAAACAGTGAAAAACCGTCAAAAAACACCAAGAACCATGCTAAAACGCTTAAAAAAATTGAAAAACCGTCAAAAAAAACACCAAGAACCCTGCTAAATCGCTTAAAAACAGTGAAAAACCGTCAAAAAACACCAAGAACCCTGCTAAAACGCTTAAAAACAGTGGAAAACCGTCAAAAATCACCTAGAACCCTGCTAAAACGCTTAAAAACAGTGAAAAACCGTCACAAAACACCAAAACCCTGCTAAAACGATTAAAAACAGTGAAAAACCGTCAAAAAACACCCAAAACCCTGCTAAAACGCTTAAAAATAGTGAAAAACCGTCAAAAAACGCCTAGAACCCTGCTAAAACGCTTAAAAACAGTGAAAAACCGTCAAAAAACACTAAGAACCCTGCTAAAACGCTTAAAAACTGAGAAAAACCGTCAAAAAACACCCAAAACCCTGCTAAAACGGTCAAAAACTGTGAAAAACCGTCAAAAAACACCAAGAATCCTGCTAAAACACTTAAAAACATGGAAAAACCGTCAAAAAACACCAAGAACCCTGCTAGAACGCTTAAAAACAGTGAAAACTGTCAAAAAACACCAAGAACCCTGCCAAAACGCTTAAAAAACAGTGAAAAACCGTCAAAAAACACCAAGAACCCTGCTAAAATGCTTGAAAACAGTGAAAAACCGTTAAAAAACACCAAGAACCCTGCTAAAAAGCTTGAAAACAGTGAAAAACTCTCAAAAAACACTAAGAATCCTTCTAAAACGCTCAAAAACCGTGAAAAACCGTCAAAAAACACCCAAAACCCTGCTAAAACGCTTAAAAACAGTGAAAAACCGTCAGAAAACACCAAGAACCCTGCTAAAATGCTTAAAAACAGTGAAAAATCGTAAAAAAACACCAAGAATCGTGCTAGAACGCATAAAATCTGCAAAACCGTCAAAAACACCAAGAATCCTGCTAAAACGCTTGAAAACAGTGGAAAACCGTCAAAAAACACCAAGAACCCTGCTGAAACGCTTAAAAACAGTGAAAAACCGTCAAAAAACACCCAAAACCTTGCTAAAACGCTTAAAAACAGTGGAAAACCGTCAAAAAACACCTAGAACTCTGCTAAAACGCTTAAAAACAGTGAAAAAACGTCAAAAAACACCAAGAACCCTGCTAAAAAGCTTGAAAACAGTGAAAAACTGTCCAAAAACACTAAGAATCCTTCTAATACGTTCAAAAATCGTCAAAAAACACCCAAAACCCTGCTAAAACGCTTAAAAACAGTGAAAAACCGTCAAAAAACACCAAGAACCCTGCTAAAACGCTTAAAAACAGAGAAAAACCATTAAAAAACACTCAAAACCCTGCAAAAACGCTAAAAAACAGTGAAAACCGTCAAAAAACACCAAGAACCCTGCTAAAACGCTTAAAAACAGTGAAAAACCGTCAAAAAACACCAAGAACCTGGCTAAAACGCTTTAAAACAGTGAAAAACCGTCAAAAAACACCAAGAACCCTGCTAAAACGGTCAAAAACTGTGAAAAACCGTCAAAAAACTCCAAGAATTCTGCTAAAACACTTAAAAACATTGAAAAACCGTCAAAAAACACCCAGAATCCTTCTAAAACGCTTAAAAACCGTGAAAAACCGTCAAAAAACACCCAAAACAATGCTAAAACGCCTAAAAACAGTGAAAAACTGTCAAAAAACACCAAGAACCCTGCTAAAACGCTTAAAAACAGTGAAAAACCGTCAAAAAACACCGAGAATCCTTCTAAAATGCTTAAAAACAGTGAAAAACCGTCAAAAAACACCAAAAACCCTGCTAAAACGCTTTAAAACAGTGAAAAACCGTAAAAAAACACCAAAAACCCTGATAAAACGCTCAAAAACAGTGAAAAACTGTCAAAAAACACCGAGAACCCTGCTAAAACGCTTAAAAAGAGTGAAAACCCGTCAAAAAACACCTAGAACTCTGCTAAAACGCTTAAAAACAGTGGAAAACCATCAAAAAACACCAAAACCTTGCTAAAATGCTTAAAAACAGTGAAAAACCGTCAAAAAAACCAAGAATCCTTCTAAAACGCTTAAAAACAGTGAAAAACCGTCAAAAAACACCAAGAACCCTGCTAAAACGCTCAAAAACAGTGAAAAACCGTCAAAAAACACCGAGAACCCTGCTAAAACGCTTAAAAACAGTGTAAACCCTGCTAAAACGCTCAAAGACAGTGAAAAACCGTCAAAAAACACTAAGAACCCTGCTAAAACGCTTAAAAACAGTGAAAAACCGTCAAAAAACACCAAGAACCATGCTAAAACGCTTAAAAACATTGAAAAACCGTCAAAAAAAACACCAAGAACCTTGCTAAATTGCTTAAAAACAGTGAAAAACCGTCAAAAAACACCAAGAACCCTGCTAAAACGGTTAAAAACAGTGGAAAACCGTCAAAAAACACCTAGAACCCTGCTAAAAGGCTTAAAAACAGTGAAAAACCGTCACAAAACACCAAAACCCTGCTAAAACGCTTAAAAACAGTGAAAAACCGTCACAAAACACCAAGAATCCTTCTAAAACGCTTAAAAACAGTGAAAAACCGTCAAAAAACACCCAAAACCATGCTAAAACGCCTAAAAACAGTGAAAAACTGTCAAAAAACACCAAGAACCCTGCTAAATCGCTTAAAAACAGTGAAAAACCGTCAAAAAACACCAAGAACCCTGCTAAAACGGTTAAAAACAGTGGAAAACCGTCAAAAAACACCCAAAACCATGCTAAAACGCCTAAAAACAGTGGAAAACTGTCAAAAAACACCAAGAACCCTGCTAAATCGCTTAAAAACAGTGAAAAACCGTCAAAAAACACCAAGAACCCTGCTAAAACGGTTAAAAACAGTGGAAAACCGTCAAAAAACACCTAGAACCCTGCTAAAAGGCTTAAAAACAGTGAAAAACCGTCACAAAACACCAAAACCCTGCTAAAACGCTTAAAAACAGTGAAAAACCGTCACAAAACACCAAGAATCCTTCTAAAACGCTTAAAAACAGTGAAAAACCGTCAAAAAACACCCAAAACCATGCTAAAACGCCTAAAAACAGTGAAAAACTGTCAAAAAACACCAAGAACCCTGCTAAAACGCTTAAAAACAGTGAAAAGCCGTCAAAAAACACCGAGAATCCTTCTAAAACGCTTAAAAACAGTGAAAAAACGTCAAAAAACACCAAGAACCCTGCTAAAACGCTCAAACACAGTGAAAAACCGTCAAAAAACACCGAGAACCCTGCTAAAACGCTTAAAAACAGTGAAAACCTTGCTAAAACGCTCAAAAACAGTGAAAAACCGTCAAAAAACACCAAGAACCCTGCTAAAACGCCCAAAAACAGTGAAAAACCGTCAAAAAACACCAAGAACCATGCTAAAACGCTTAAAAACATTGAAAAACCGTCAAAAAAAACACCAAAAACCCTGCTAAATCGCTTAAAAACAGTGAAAAACCGTCAAAAAACACCAAGAACCCTGCTAAAACGCTTAAAAACAGTGGAAAACCGTCAAAAAACACCTAGAACCCTGCTAAAACGCTTAAAAACAGTGAAAAACCGTCACGAAACACCAAAACCCTGCTAAAACGCTTAAAAACAGTGAAAAACCGTCAAAAAACACCAAGAACCATGCTAAAACGCTTAAAAACATTGAAAAACCGTCAAAAAAAACACCAAGAACCCTGCTAAATCGCTTAAAAACAGTGAAAAACCGTCAAAAAACACCAAGAACCCTGCTAAAACGCTTAAAAACAGTGGAAAACCGTCAAAAAACACCTAGAACCCTGCTAAAACGCTTAAAAACATTGAAAAACCGTCACAAAACACCAAAACCCTGCTAAAACGCTTAAAAACAGTGAAAAACCGTCAAAAAACACCCAAAACCCTGCTAAAACGCATAAAAATTGTGAAAAACCGTCAAAAAACGCCTAGAACCCTGCTAAAACGCTTAAAAACAGTGAAAAACCGTCAAAAAACACCAAGAACCCTGCTAAAACGCTTAAAAACTGAGAAAAACCGTCAAAAAACACCCAAAACCCTGCTAAAACGGTGAAAAACTGTGAAAAACCGTCAAAAAACACCAAGAATCCTGCTAAAACACTTAAAAACATTGAAAAACCGTCAAAAAACACCAAGAACCCTGCTAAAACGCTTAAAAAAACTGTGAAAACTGTCAAAAAACACCAAGAACCCTGCCAAAACGCCTAAAAAACAGTGAAAAACCGTCAAAAAACACCAAGAACCCTGCTAAAATGCTTGAAAACAGTGAAAAACCGTTAAAAAACACCCAAAACCCTGCTAAAACGCTAAAAAACAGTGAAAACCGTCAAAAAACACCCAAAACCTTGCTAAAACGCTTAAAAGCAGTGGAAAACCGTCAAAAAACACCTCGAACCCTGCTAAAACGCTTAAAAACACTGAAAAACCGTAAAAAAACACCAAGAACCCTGCTAAAAAGCTTGAAAACAGTGAAAAACTGTCAAAAAACACTAAGAATCCTTCTAATACGCTTAAAAATCGTCAAAAAACACCCAAACCCCTGCTAAAACGCTTAAAAACAGTGAAAAACCGTCAAAAAACACCAAAAACCCTGCTAAAACGCTTAAAAACAGAGAAAAACCATCAAAAACACCCAAAACCCTGCTAAAACGCTAAAAAACAGTGAAAACCGTCAAAAAACACCAAGAACCCTGCTAAAACGCTTAAAAACAGTGCAAAACCGTCAAAAAACACCAAGAACCCGGCTAAAACGCTTAAAAACAGTGAAAAACCGTCAAAAAACACCAAGAATCGTGCTGGAACGCCTAAAAACATCAAAACCGTCAAAAACACCAAGAACCCTGCTAAAACGCTTAAAAACAGTGGAAAACTGTCAAAAAACATCAAGAACCCTGCTAAAACGCTTAAAAACAGTGAAAAACCGTCAAAAAACACCCAAAACCTTGCTAAAACGCTTAAAAACAGTTGAAAACCGTCAAAAAATACCTAGAACCCTGCTAAAACGCTTAAAAACAGTGAAAAACCGTCAAAAACACCAAAAACCCTGCTAAAACGCTTAAAAACAGAGAAAAACCATCAAAAACACCCAAAACCCTGCTAAAACGCTAAAAAACAGTGAAAACCGTCAAAAAACACCCAAAACCTTGCTAAAACGCTTAAAAGCAGTGGAAAACCGTCAAAAAACACCTCGAACCCTGCTAAAACGCTTAAAAACACTGAAAAACCGTAAAAAAACACCAAGAATCGTGCTGGAACGCCTAAAAACAGCAAAACCGTCAAAAACACCAAGAACCCTGCTAAAACGCTTAAAAACAGTGGAAAACTGTCAAAAAACACCAAGAACCCTGCTAAAACGCTTAAAAACAGTGAAAAACCGTCAAAAAACACCCAAAACCTTGCTAAAACGCTTAAAAACAGTTGAAAACCGTCAAAAAACACCTAGAACCCTGCTAAAACGCTTAAAAACAGTGAAAAACCGTCAAAAAACACCAAGAACCCTGCTAAAAAGCTTGAAAACAGTGAAAAACTGTCAAAAAACACTAAGAATCCATCTAATACGCTTAAAAATCGTCAAAAAACACCCAAAACCCTGCTAAAACGCTTAAAAACAGTGAAAAACCGTCAAAAAACACCAAAAAACCTGCTAAAACGCTTAAAAACAGAGAAAAACCATCAAAAACACCCAAAACCCTGCTAAAACGCTAAAAAACAGTGAAAATCATCAAAAAACACCAAGAACCCTGCTAAAACGCTTAAAAACAGTGCAAAACCGTCAAAAAACACCAAGAACCCGGCTAAAACGCTTAAAAACAGTGAAAAACCGTCAAAAAACACCAAGAACCCTTCTAAAACGCTTAAAAACAGTGAAAAACCGTCAAAAAACATCAAGAACCCTGCTAAAACGCTTAAAAACAGTGAAAAACCGTAACAAAACACCCAAAACCCTGCTAAAACGCTTATAAATAGTGAAAAACCGTCAAAAAACACCGAGAACCCTGCTAAAACGCTTAAAAACAGTGAAAAACCGTCAAAAAACACCAAGAATCCTGCTAAAACACTTGAAAACATTGAAAAACCGTCAAAAAACACCAAGAATCCTTCTAAAACGCATAAAAACCGTGAAAAACCGTCAAAAAACACCCAAAACCATGCTAAAACGCCTAAAAACAGTGAAAAATCGTCACAAAACACCAAAACCCTGCTAAAACGCTTAAAAACAGTGAAAAACCGTCAAAAAACACCCAAAACCCTGCTAAAACGCTTAAAAACAGTGAAAAACCGTCAAAAAACACCCAAAACCATGCTAAAACGCCTAAAAACAGTGAAAAACTGTCAAAAAACACCAAGAACCCTGCTAAAACGCTTAAAAACAGTGAAATACCGTCAAAAAACACCGAGAATCCTTCTAAAATGCTTAAAAACAGTGAAAAACCGTCAAAAAACACCAAAAACCCTGCTAAAACGCTTTAAAACAGTAAAAAACCGTAAAAAAAACACCAAGAACCCTGCTAAAACGCTCAAAAACAGTGAAAAACCGTCAAAAAACACCCAAAACCCTGCTAAAACGGTCAAAAACTGTGAAAAACCGTCAAAAAACACCAAGAATCCTGCTAAAACACTTAAAAACATTGAAAAACCGTCAAAAAACACCAAGAACCCTGCTAGAACGCTTAAAAACAGTGAAAACCGTCAAAAAACACCAAGAATCCTGCTAAAACACTTAAAAACATGGAAAAACCGTCAAAAAACACCAAGAACCCTGCTAGAACGCTTAAAAACAGTGAAAACTGTCAAAAAACACCAAGAACCCTGCCAAAACGCTTAAAAAACAGTGAAAAACCGTCAAAAAACACCAAGAACCCTGCTAAAACGCTTAAAAACAGTGGAAAACCGTCAAAAAACACCTAGAACCCTGCTAAAACGCTTAAAAACAGTGAAAAACCGTCAAAAAACGCCTAGAACCCTGCTAAAACGCTTAAAAACAGTGAAAAACCGTCAAAAAACACCCAGAACCCTGCTAAAACGCTTAAAAACTGAGAAAAACCGTCAAAAAACACCCAAAACCCTGCTAAAACGGTCAAAAACTGTGAAAAACCGTCAAAAAACACCAAGAATCCTGCTAAAACACTTAAAAACATTGAAAAACCGTCAAAAAACACCAAGAACCCTGCTAGAACGCTTAAAAACAGTGAAAACTGTCAAAAAACACCAAGAACCCTGCCAAAACGCTTAAAAAACAGTGAAAAACCGTCAAAAAACACCAAGAACCCTGCTAAAATGCTTGAAAACAGTGAAAAACCGTTAAAAAACACCAAGAACCCTGCTAAAAAGCTTGAAAACAGTGAAAAACTGTCAAAAAACACTAAGAATCCTTCTAAAACGCTCAAAAACCGTGAAAAACCGTCAAAAAACACCCAAAACCCTGCTAAAACGCTTAAAAACAGTGAAAAACCGTCAAAAAACACCAAGAACCCTGCTAAAACGCTTAAAAACAGTGAAAAATCGTAAAAAAACACCAAGAATCGTGCTAGAACGCCTAAAATCAGCAAAACCGTCGAAAACACCAAGAATCCTGCTAAAACGCTTGAAAACAGTGGAAAACCGTCAAAAAACACCAAGAACCCTGCTGAAACGCTTAAAAACAGTGAAAAACCGTCAAAAAACACCCAAAACCTTGCTAAAACGCTTAAAAACAGTGGAAAACCGTCAAAAAACACCTAGAACTCTGCTAAAACGCTTAAAAACAGTGAAAAAACGTCAAAAAACACCAAGAACCCTGCTAAAAAGCTTGAAAACAGTGAAAAACTGTCCAAAAACACTAAGAATCCTTCTAATACGTTCAAAAATCGTCAAAAAACACCCAAAACCCGGCTAAAACGCTTAAAAACAGTGAAAAACCGTCAAAAAACACCAAGAACCCTGCTAAAACGCTTAAAAACAGAGAAAAACCATTAAAAAACACCCAAAACCCTGCAAAAACGCTAAAAAACAGTGAAAACCGTCAAAAAACACCAAGAACCCTGCTAAAACGCTTAAAAACAGTGAAAAACCGTCAAAAAACACCAAGAACCCGGCTAAAACGTTTAAAAACAGTGAAAAACCGTCAAAAAACACCAAGAACCCTGCTAAAACGCTCAAAAACAGTGAAAAACCGTCAAAAAACACTTAGAACCCTGCTAAAACGCTTAAAAACAGTGAAAAACCGTCAAAAAACACCAAGAACCATGCTAAAACGCTTAAAAAAATTGAAAAACCGTCAAAAAAAACACCAAGAACCCTGCTAAATCGCTTAAAAACAGTGAAAAACCGTCAAAAAACACCAAGAACCCTGCTAAAACGCTTAAAAACAGTGAAAAACCGTCAAAAAACGCCTAGAACCCTGCTAAAACGCTTAAAAACAGTGAAAAACCGTCAAAAAACACCAAGAACCCTGCTAAAACGCTTAAAAACTGAGAAAAACCGTCAAAAAACACCCAAAACCCTGCTAAAACGGTCAAAAACTGTGAAAAACCGTCAAAAAACACCAAGAATCCTGCTAAAACACTTAAAAACATGGAAAAACCGTCAAAAAACACCAAGAACCCTGCTAGAACGCTTAAAAACAGTGAAAACTGTCAAAAAACACCAAGAACCCTGCCAAAACGCTTAAAAAACAGTGAAAAACCGTCAAAAAACACCAAGAACCCTGCTAAAATGCTTGAAAACAGTGAAAAACCGTTAAAAAACACCAAGAACCCTGCTAAAAAGCTTGAAAACAGTGAAAAACTCTCAAAAAACACTAAGAATCCTTCTAAAACGCTCAAAAACCGTGAAAAACCGTCAAAAAACACCCAAAACCCTGCTAAAACGCTTAAAAACAGTGAAAAACCGTCAAAAAACACCAAGAACCCTGCTAAAACGCTTAAAAACAGTGAAAAATCGTAAAAAAACACCAAGAATCGTGCTAGAACGCATAAAATCAGCAAAACCGTCAAAAACACCAAGAATCCTGCTAAAACGCTTGAAAACAGTGGAAAACCGTCAAAAAACACCAAGAACCCTGCTGAAACGCTTAAAAACAGTGAAAAACCGTCAAAAAACACCCAAAACCTTGCTAAAACGCTTAAAAACAGTGGAAAACCGTCAAAAAACACCTAGAACTCTGCTAAAACGCTTAAAAACAGTGAAAAAACGTCAAAAAACACCAAGAACCCTGCTAAAAAGCTTGAAAACAGTGAAAAACTGTCCAAAAACACTAAGAATCCTTCTAATACGTTCAAAAATCGTCAAAAAACACCCAAAACACTGCTAAAACGCTTAAAAACAGTGAAAAACCGTCAAAAAACACCAAGAACCCTGCTAAAACGCTTAAAAACAGAGAAAAACCATTAAAAAACACTCAAAACCCTGCAAAAACGCTAAAAAACAGTGAAAACCGTCAAAAAACACCAAGAACCCTGCTAAAACGCTTAAAAACAGTGAAAAACCGTCAAAAAACACCAAGAACCTGGCTAAAACGCTTTAAAACAGTGAAAAACCGTCAAAAAACACCAAGAACCCTGCTAAAACGGTCAAAAACTGTGAAAAACCGTCAAAAAACTCCAAGAATTCTGCTAAAACACTTAAAAACATTGAAAAACCGTCAAAAAACACCCAGAATCCTTCTAAAACGCTTAAAAACCGTGAAAAACCGTCAAAAAACACCCAAAACAATGCTAAAACGCCTAAAAACAGTGAAAAACTGTCAAAAAACAGCAAGAACCCTGCTAAAACGCTTAAAAACAGTGAAAAACCGTCAAAAAACACCGAGAATCCTTCTAAAATGCTTAAAAACAGTGAAAAACCGTCAAAAAACACCAAAAACCCTGCTAAAACGCTTTAAAACAGTGAAAAACCGTAAAAAAACACCAAGAACCCTGATAAAACGCTCAAAAACAGTGAAAAACTGTCAAAAAACACCGAGAACCCTGCTAAAACGCTTAAAAACAGTGAAAACCCGTCAAAAAACACCTAGAACTCTGCTAAAACGCTTAAAAACAGTGGAAAACCATCAAAAAACACCAAAACCTTGCTAAAATGCTTAAAAACAGTAAAAAACCGTCAAAAAAACCAAGAATCCTTCTAAAACGCATAAAAACAGTGAAAAACCGTCAAAAAACACCAAGAACCCTGCTAAAACGCTCAAAAACAGTGAAAAACCGTCAA
Source organism: Styela clava (assembly GCF_964204865.1). Classification (NCBI taxonomy): domain Eukaryota; kingdom Metazoa; phylum Chordata; class Ascidiacea; order Stolidobranchia; family Styelidae; genus Styela; species Styela clava. The sequence continues at coordinate 41,689 of NW_027556453.1, forward strand.
AAAACACCGAGAACCCTGCTAAAACGCTTAAAAACAGTGTAAACCCTGCTAAAACGCTCAAAGACAGTGAAAAACCGTCAAAAAACACTAAGAACCCTGCTAAAACGCTTAAAAACAGTGAAAAACCGTCAAAAAACACCAAGAACCATGCTAAAACGCTTAAAAACATTGAAAAACCGTCAAAAAAAACACCAAGAACCTTGCTAAATCGCTTAAAAACAGTGAAAAACCGTCAAAAAACACCAAGAACCCTGCTAAAACGGTTAAAAACAGTGGAAAACCGTCAAAAAACACCTAGAACCCTGCTAAAAGGCTTAAAAACAGTGAAGAACCGTCACAAAACACCAAAACCCTGCTAAAACGCTTAAAAACAGTGAAAAACCGTCACAAAACACCAAGAATCCTTCTAAAACGCTTAAAAACAGTGAAAAACCGTCAAAAAACACCCAAAACCATGCTAAAACGCCTAAAAACAGTGAAAAACTGTCAAAAAACACCAAGAACCCTGCTAAAACGCTTAGAAACAGTGAAAAGCCGTCAAAAAACACCGAGAATCCTTCTAAAATGCTTAAAAACAGTGAAAAACCGTCAAAAAACACCAAAAACCCTGCTAAAACGCTTTAAAACAGTGAAAAACCGTAAAAAAACACCAAGAACCCTGCTAAAACGCTCAAAAACAGTGAAAAACTGTCAAAAAACACCTAGAACTCTGCAAAAACGCTTAAAAACAGTGGAAAACCATCAAAAAACACCAAAACCTTGCTAAAACGATTAAAAACAGTGAAAACAGTCAAAAAACACCAAGAATCCTTCTAAAACGCTTAAAAACAGTGAAAAACCGTCAAAAAACACCAAGAACCCTGCTAAAACGCTCAAACACAGTGAAAAACCGTCAAAAAACACCGAGAACCCTGCTAAAACGCTTAAAAACAGTGAAAACCTTGCTAAAACGCTCAAAAACAGTGAAAAACCGTCAAAAAACACCAAGAACCCTGCTAAAACGCCCAAAAACAGTGAAAAACCGTCAAAAAACACCAAGAACCATGCTGAAACGCTTAAAAACATTGAAAAACCGTCAAAAAAAACACCAAAAACCCTGCTAAATCGCTTAAAAACAGTGAAAAACCGTCAAAAAACACCAAGAACCCTGCTAAAACGCTTAAAAACAGTGGAAAACCGTCAAAAAACACCTAGAACCCAGCTAAAACGCTTAAAAACAGTGAAAAACCGTCACGAAACACCAAAACCCTGCTAAAACGCTTAAAAACAGTGAAAAACCGTCAAAAAACACCAAGAACCATGCTAAAACGCTTAAAAACATTGAAAAACCGTCGAAAAAAAACACCAAGAACCCTGCTAAATCGCTTAAAAACAGTGAAAAACCGTCAAAAAACACCAAGAACCCTGCTAAAACGCTTAAAAACAGTGGAAAACCGTCAAAAAACACCAAGAACCCTGCTAAATCGCTTAAAAACAGTGAAAAACCGTCAAAAAACACCAAGAACCCTGCTAAAACGCTTAAAAACAGTGGAAAACCGTCAAAAAACACCTAGAACCCTGCTAAAACGCTTAAAAACATTGAAAAACCGTCACAAAACACCAAGAACCCTGCTAAATCGCTTAAAAACAGTGAAAAACCGTCAAAAAACACCAAGAACCCTGCTAAAACGCTTAAAAACAGTGGAAAACCGTCAAAAAACACCAAGAACCCTGCTAAATCGCTTAAAAACAGTGAAAAACCGTCAAAAAACACCAAGAACCCTGCTAAAACGCTTAAAAACAGTGGAAAACCGTCAAAAAACACCTAGAACCCTGCTAAAACGCTTAAAAACATTGAAAAACCGTCACAAAACACCAAAACCCTGCTAAAACGCTTAAAAACAGTGAAAAACCGTCAAAAAACACCCAAAACCCTGCTAAAACGCATAAAAATTGTGAAAAACCGTCAAAAAACGCCTAGAACCCTGCTAAAACGCTTAAAAACAGTGAAAAACCGTCAAAAAACACCAAGAACCCTGCTAAAACGCTTAAAAACTGAGAAAAACCGTCAAAAAACACCCAAAACCCTGCTAAAACGGTGAAAAACTGTGAAAAACCGTCAAAAAACACCAAGAATCCTGCTAAAACACTTAAAAACATTGAAAAACCGTCAGAAAACACCAAGAACCCTGCTAAAACGCTTAAAAAAACTGTGAAAACTGTCAAAAAACACCAAGAACCCTGCCAAAACGCCTAAAAAACAGTGAAAAACCGTCAAAAAACACCAAGAACCCTGCTAAAATGCTTGAAAACAGTGAAAAACCGTTAAAAAACACCAAGAACCCTGCTAAAAAGCTTGAAAACAGTGAAAAACTGTCAAAAAACACTAAGAATCCTTCTAAAACGCTCAAAAACCGTGAAAACCGTCAAAAAACACCCAAAACCCTGCTAAAACGCTTAAAAACAGTGAAAAACCGTCAAAAAACACCAAGAACCTTGCTAAAACGCTTAAAAACAGTGAAAAACCGTAAAAAAACACCAAGAATCGTGCTAGAACGCCTAAAATCAGCAAAACCGTCAAAAACACCAAGAATCCTGCTAAAACGCTTGAAAACAGTGGAAAACCGTCAAAAAACACCAAGAACCCTGCTAAAACGCTTAAAAACAGTGAAAAACCGTCAAAAAACACCCAAAACCTTGCTAAAATGCTTAAAAACAGTGGAAACCCGTCAAAAAACACCTAGAACTCTGCTAAAACGCTTAAAAACAGTGAAAAACCGACAAAAAACACCAAGAACCCTGCTAAAAAGCTTGAAAACAGTGAAAAACTGTCAAAAAACACTAAGAATCCTTCTAATACGTTTAAAAATCGTCAAAAAACACCCAAAACCCTGCTAAAACGCTTAAAAACAGTGAAAAACCGTCAAAAAACACCAAGAACCCTGCTAAAACGCTTAAAAACAGAGAAAAACCATCAAAAAACACCCAAAACCCTGCAAAAACGCTAAAAAACAGTGAAAACCGTCAAAAAACACCAAGAACCCTGCTAAAACGCTTAAAAACAGTGAAAAACCGTCAAAAAACACCAAGAGTCCGGCTAAAACGCTTAAAAACAGTGAAAAACCGTCAAAAAACACCAAGAACCCTGCTAAAACGGTCAAAAACTGTGAAAAACCGTCAAAAAACACCAAGAATCCTGCTAAAACACTTAAAAACATTGAAAAACCGTCAAAAAACACCAAGAATCCTTCTAAAACGCTTAAAAACCGTAAAAAACCGTCAAAAAACACCCAAAACAATGCTAAAACGCCTAAAAACAGTGAAAAACTGTCAAAAAACACCAAGAACCCTGCTAAAACGCATAAAAACAGTGAAAAACCGTCAAAAAACACCGAGAATCCTTCTAAAATGCTTAAAAACAGTGAAAAACCGTCAAAAAACACCAAAAACCCTGCTAAAACGCTTTAAAACAGTGAAAAAACACCAAGAACCCTGCTAAAACGCTCAAAAACAGTGAAAAACTGTCAAAAAACACCGAGAACCCTGTTGAAACGCTTAAAAACAGTGAAAAACCGTCAAAAAACCCCTAGAACTCTGCTAAAACGCTTAAAAACAGTGGAAAACCATCAAAAAACACCAAAACCTTGCTAAAATGCTTAAAAACAGTGAAAAACCGTCAAAAATCACCAAGAATCCTTCTAAAACGCTTAAAAACAGTGAAAAACCGTCAAAAAACACCAAGAACCCTGCTAAAACGCTCAAAAACAGTGAAAAACTGTCAAAAAACACCGAGAACCCTGCTAAAACGCTTAAAAACAGTGTAAACCCTGCTAAAACGCTCAAAAACAGTGAAAAACCGTCAAAAAACACTAAGAACCCTGCTAAAACGCTTAAAAACAGTGAAAAACCGTCAAAAAACACCAAGAACCATGCTAAAACGCTTAAAAACATTGAAAAACCGTCAAAAAAAACACCAAGAACCCTGCTAAATCGCTTAAAAACAGTGAAAAACCGTCAAAAAACACCAAGAACCCTGCTAAAACGCTTAAAAACAGTGGAAAACCGTCAAAAAACACCTAGAACCCTGCTAAAAGGCTTAAAAACAGTGAAAAACCGTCACAAAACACCAAAACCCTGCTAAAACGCTTAAAAACAGTGAAAAACCGTCACAAAACACCAAGAATCCTTCTAAAACGCTTAAAAACAGTGAAAAACCGTCAAAAAACACCCAAAACCATGCTAAATGCCTAAAAACAGTGAAAAACTGTCAAAAAACACCAAGAATCCTTCTAAAACGCTTAAAAACCGTGAAAAACCGTCAAAAAACACCCAAAACCCTGCTAAAACGCCTAAAAACAGTGAAAAACTGTCAAAAAACACCAAGAACCCTGCTAAAACGCTTAAAAACAGTGAAAAACCGTCAAAAAACACCGAGAATCCTTCTAAAACGCTTTAAAACAGTGAAAAACCGTAAAAAACACCAAGAACCCTGCTAAAACGCTCAAAAACAGAGAAAAACTGTCAAAAAACACCTAGAACTCTGCAAAAACGCTTAAAAACAGTGGAAAACTATCAAAAAACACCAAAACCTTGCTAAAACGCTTAAAAACAGTGAAAAACAGTCAAATAACACCAAGAATCCTTCTAAAACGCTTAAAAACAGTGAAAAACCGTCAAAAAACACCAAGAACCCTGCTAAAACGCTCAAACACAGTGAAAAACCGTCAAAAAACACCAAGAACCCTGCTAAAACGCTTAAAAACAGTGAAAAACCGTCAAAAAACACCAAGAACCCGGCTAAAACGCTTAAAAACAGTGAAAAACCGTCAAAAAACACCAAGAACCCTGCTAAAACGGTCAAAAACTGTGAAAAACCGTCAAAAAACACCAAGAATCCTGCTAAAACACTTAAAAACATTGAAAAACCGTCAAAAAACACCAAGAATCCTTCTAAAACGCTTAAAAACCGTAAAAAACCGTCAAAAAACACCCAAAACAATGCTAAAACGCCTAAAAACAGTGAAAAACTGTCAAAAAACACCAAGAACCCTGCTAAAACGCATAAAAACAGTGAAAAACCGTCAAAAAACACCGAGAATCCTTCTAAAATGCTTAAAAACAGTGAAAAACCGTCAAAAAACACCAAAAACCCTGCTAAAACGCTTTAAAACAGTGAAAAACCGTAAAAAAACACCAAGAACCCTGCTAAAACGCTCAAAAACAGTGAAAAACTGTCAAAAAACACCGAGAACCCTGTTAAAACGCTTAAAAACAGTGAAAAACCGTCAAAAAACACCTAGAACTCTGCTAAAACGCTTAAAAACAGTGGAAAACCATCAAAAAACACCAAAACCTTGCTAAAATGCTTAAAAACAGTGAAAAACCGTCAAAAAACACCAAGAATCCTTCTAAAACGCTTAAAAACAGTGAAAAACCGTCAAAAAACACCAAGAACCCTGCTAAAACGCTCAAAAACAGTGAAAAACTGTCAAAAAACACCGAGAACCCTGCTAAAACGCTTAAAAACAGTGTAAACCCTGCTAAAACGCTCAAAAACAGTGAAAAACCGTCAAAAAACACTAAGAACCCTGCTAAAACGCTTAAAAACAGTGAAAAACCGTCAAAAAACACCAAGAACCATGCTAAAACGCTTAAAAACATTGAAAAACCGTCAAAAAAAACACCAAGAACCCTGCTAAATCGCTTAAAAACAGTGAAAAACCGTCAAAAAACACCAAGAACCCTGCTAAAACGCTTAAAAACAGTGGAAAACCGTCAAAAAACACCTAGAACCCTGCTAAAAGGCTTAAAAACATTGAAAAACCGTCAAAAAAAACACCAAGAACCCTGCTAAATCGCTTAAAAGCAGTGAAAAACCGTCAAAAAACACCAAGAACCCTGCTAAAACGCTTAAAAACAGTGGAAAACCGTCAAAAAACACCCAAAACCCTGCAAAAACGCTAAAAAACAGTGAAAACCGTCAAAAAACACCAAGAACCCTGCTGAAACGCTTAAAAACAGTGAAAAACCGTCAAAAAACACCAAGAACCCGGCTAAAACGCTTAAAAACAGTGAAAAACCGTCAAAAAACACCAAGAACCATGCTAAAACGCCTAAAAACATTGAAAAACCGTCAAAAAAAACACCAAGAACCCTGCTAAATCGCTTAAAAGCAGTGAAAAACCGTCAAAAAACACCAAGAACCCTGCTAAAACGCTTAAAAACAGTGGAAAACCGTCAAAAAACACCCAAAACCCTGCAAAAACGCTAAAAAACAGTGAAAACCGTCAAAAAACACCAAGAACCCTGCTGAAACGCTTAAAAACAGTGAAAAACCGTCAAAAAACACCAAGAACCCGGCTAAAACGCTTAAAAACAGTGAAAAACCGTCAAAAAACACCAAGAACCCTGCTAAAACGGTCAAAAACTGTGAAAAACCGTCAAAAAACACCAAGAATCCTGCTAAAACACTTAAAAACATTGAAAAACCGTCAAAAAACACCAAGAATCCTTCAAAAACGCTTAAAAACCGTGAAAACCGTCAAAAAACACCCAAAACAATGCTAAAACGCCTAAAAACAGTGAAAAACTGTCAAAAAACACCAAGAACCCTGCTAAAACGCTTAAAAACAGTGAAAAACCGTCAAAAAACACCGAGAATCCTTCTAAAATGCTTAAAAACAGTGAAAAACCGTCAAAAAACACCAAAAACCCTGCTAGAACGCTTTAAAACAGTGAAAAACCGTAAAAAAACACCAAGAACCCAGCTAAAACGCTCAAAAACTGTGAAAAACTGTCAAAAAACACCGAGAACCCTGCTAAAACGCTTAAAAACAGTGAAAAACCGTCAAAAAACACCTAGAACTCTGCTAAAACGCTTAAAAACAGTGGAAAACCATCAAAAAACACCAAAACCTTGCTAAAATGCTTAAAAACAGTGAAAAACCATCAAAAAACACCAAAACCTTGCTAATACGCTTAAAAACAGTGAAAAATCGTCAAAAAACACCAAGAACCCTGCTAAAACTTTCAAAAACAGTGAAAAACCGTCAAAAAACACCGAGAACCCTGCTAAAACGCTTTAAAACAGTGAAAACCCTGCTAAAACGCTCAAAAACAGTGAAAAACCGTCAAAAAACACTAAGAACCCTTCTAAAACGCTTAAAAACAGTGAAAAACCGTCAAAAAACACCAAGAACCATGCTAAAACGCTTAAAAACATTGAAAAACCGTCAAAAAAAACACCAAGAACCCTGCTAAATCGCTTAAAAACACTGAAAAACCGTCAAAAAACACCAAGAACCCTGCTAAAACGCTTAAAAACAGTGGAAAACCGTCAAAAAAAACCTAGAACCCTGCTAAACGCTTGAAAACAGTGAAAACCGTCAAAAAACACCAATAACCCTGCTAAAACGCTTAAAAACAGTGAAAAACCGTCAAAAAACACCGAGAATCCTTCTAAAATGCTTAAAAACAGTGAAAAACCGTCAAAAAACACCAAAAACCATGCTAAAACGCTTTAAAACAGTGAAAAACCGAAAAAAACAGCAAGAACCCTGCTAAAACGCTCAAAAACAGTGAAAAACTGTCAAAAAACACCGAGAAGCCTGCTAAAACGCTTAAAAACTGTGAAAAACCGTCAAAAAACACCTAGAACTCTGCTAAAACGCTTAAAAACAGTGGAAAACCATCAAAAAACACCAAAACCTTACTAAAACGCTTAAAAACAGTGAAAAACCGTCAAAAAACACCAAGAATTCTTCTAAAACGCTTAAAAACAGTGAAAAACCGTAAAAAAACACCAAGAACCCTGCTAAAACGCTCAAAAACAGTGAAAAACTGTCAAAAAACACCGAGAACCCTGCTAAAACGCTTAAAGACAGTGAAAAACCGTAAAAAAACACCTAGAACTCTGCTAAAACGCTTAAAAACAGTGGAAAACCATCAAAAAACACCAAAACCTTGCTAAAACGCTTAAAAACAGTGAAAAACAGTCAAAAAACACCAAAAATCCTTCTAAAACGCTTAAAAACAGTGAAAAACCGTCAAAAAACACCAAGAACCCTGCTAAAACGCTCAAAAACAGTGAAAAACCGTCAAAAAACACCGAGAACCCTGCTAAAACGCTTAAAAACAGTGAAAACCCTGCTAAAACGCTCAAAAACAGTGAAAAACCGTCAAAAAACACCAAGAACCATGCTAAAACGCTAAAAAACATTGAAAAACCGTCAAAAAAAAACACCAAGAACCCTGCTAAATCGCTTAAAAACAATGAAAAACCGTCAAAAAACACCAAGAACCCTGCTAAAACGTTTAAAAACAGTGGAAAACCGTCAAAAAACACCCAAAACCCTGCAAAAACGCTAAAAAACAGTGAAAACCGTCAAAAAACACCAAGAACCCTGCTAAAACGCTTAAAAACAGTGAAAAACCGTCAAAAAACACCAAGAACCCGGCTAAAACACTTAAAAACAGTGAAAAACCGTCAAAAAACACCAAGAACCCTGCTAAAACGGTCAAAAACTGTGAAAAACAGTCAAAAAACACCAAGAATCCTGCTTAAACACTTAAAAACATTGAAAAACCGTCAAAAAACACCAAGAATCCTTCTAAAACGCTTAAAAACCGTGAAAAACCGTCAAAAAACACCCAAAACAATGCTAAAACGCCTAAAAACAGTGAAAAACTGTCAAAAAACACCAAGAACCCTGCTAAAACGCTTAAAAACAGTGAAAAACCGTCAAAAAACACCGAGAACCCTGCTAAAACGCTCAAAAACAGTGAAAAACTGTCAAAAAACACCGAGAAGCCTGCTAAAACGCTTAAAAACAGTGAAAAACCGTCAAAAAACATCTAGAACTCTGCTAAAACGCTTAAAAACAGTGGAAAACCATCAAAAAACACCAAAACCTTACTAAAACGCTTAAAAACAGTGAAAAACCGTCAAAAAACACCAAGAATTCTTCTAAAACGCTTAAAAACAGTGAAAAACCGTAAAAAAACACCAAGAACCCTGCTAAAACGCTCAAAAACAGTGAAAAACCGTCAAAAAACACCAAGAACCCTGCTAAAACGCTTAAAAACAGTGGAAAACCGTCAAAAAACACCTAGAACCCTGCTAAAACGCTTAAAAACAGTGAAAAACCGTCACAAAACACCAAAACCCTGCTAAAACGCTTAAAAACAGTGAAAAAACGTCAAAAAACACCGAGAATCCTTCTAAAATGCTTAAAAACAGTGAAAAACCGTCAAAAAACACCAAAAACCCTGCTAAAACGCTTTAAAACAGTGAAAAACCGTAAAAAAACACCAAAAAATCTGCTAAAACGCTCAAAAACAGTGAAAAACCTTCAAAAAACACCGAGAACCCTGCTAAAACGCTTAAAAACAGTGAAAAACAGTCAAAAAACACCTAGAACTCTGCTAAAACGCTTAAAAACAGTGGAAAACCATCAAAAAACACCAAAACCTTGCTAACACGCTTAAAAACAGTGAAAAACCGTCAAAAAACACCAAGAATCCTTCTAAAACGCTTAAAAACAGTGAAAAATCGTCAAAAAACAACAAGAACCCTGCTAAAACTTTCAAAAACAATGAAAAACCGTCAAAAAACACCGAGAACCCTGCTAAAACGCTTAAAAACAGTGAAAACCCTGCTAAAACGCTCAAAAACAGTGAAAAACCGTCAAAAAACACCAAGAACCCTTCTAAAACGCTTAAAAACAGTGAAAAATCGTAAAAAAACACCAAGAACCATGCTAAAACGCTTAAAAACATTGAAAAACCGTCAAAAAAAACACCAAGAACCCTGCTAAATCGCTTAAAAACAGTGAAGAACCGTCAAAAAACACCAAGAACCCTGCTAAAACGCTTAAAAACAGTGGAAAACCGTCAAAAAAAACCTAGAACCCTGCTAAACGCATGAAAACAGTGAAAACCGTCAAAAAACACCAATAACCCTGCTAAAACGCTTAAAAACAGTGAAAAACCGTCAAAAAACACCGAGAATCCTTCTAAAATGCTTAAAAACAGTGAAAAACCGTCAAAAAACACCAAAAACCATGCTAAAACGCTTTAAAACAGTGAAAAACCGAAAAAAACACCAAGAACCCTGCTAAAACGCTCAAAAACAGTGAAAAACTGTCAAAAAACACCGAGAAGCCTGCTAAAACGCTTAAAAACAGTGAAAAACCGTCAAAAAACACCTAGAACTCTGCTAAAACGCTTAAAAACAGTGGAAAACCATCAAAAAACACCAAAACCTTACTAAACGCTTAAAAACAGTGAAAAACCGTCAAAAAACCCCAAGAATTCTTCTAAAACGCTTAAAAACAGTGAAAAACGGTAAAAAAACACCAAGAACCCTGCTAAAACGCTCAAAAACAGTGAAAAACTGTCAAAAAACACCGAGAACCCTGCTAAAACGCTTAAAGACAGTGAAAAACCGTCAAAAAACACCTAGAACTCTGCTAAAACGCTTAAAAACAGTGGAAAACCATCAAAAAACACCAAAACCTTGCTAAAACGCTTAAAAACGGTGAAAAACAGTCAAAAAACACCAAAAATCCTTCTAAAACGCTTAAAAACAGTGAAAAACCGTCAAAAAACACCAAGAACCCTGCTAAAACGCTCAAAAACAGTGAAAAACCGTCAAAAAACACCGAGAACCCTGCTAAAACGCTTAAAAACAGTGAAAACCCTGCTAAAACGCTCAAAAACAGTGAAAAACAGTCAAAAAACACTAAGAACTCTGCTAAAACGCTTAAAAACAGTGAAAAACCGTCAAAAAACACCAGGAACCATGCTAAAACGCTTAAAAACATTGAAAAACCGTCAAAAAAAACACCAAGAACCCTGCTAAATCGCTTAAAAACAGTGAAAAACCGTCAAAAAACACCAAGAACCCTGCTAAAACGCTTAAAAACAGTGGAAAACCGTCAAAAAACACCCAAAACCCTGCAAAAACGCTAAAAAACAGTGAAAACCGTCAAAAAACACCAAGAACCCTGCTGAAACGCTTAAAAACAGTGAAAAACCGTCAAAAAACACCAAGAACCCGGCTAAAACGCTTAAAAACAGTGAAAAACCGTCAAAAAACACCAAGAACCCTGCTAAAACGGTCAAAAACTGTGAAAAACCGTCAAAAAACACCAAGAATCCTGCTAAAACACTTAAAAACATTGAAAAACCGTCAAAAAACACCAAGAATCCTTCTAAAACGCTTAAAAACCGTGAAAACCGTCAAAAAACACCCAAAACAATGCTAAAACGCCTAAAAACAATGAAAAACTGTCAAAAAACACCAAGAACCCTGCTAAAACGCTTAAAAACAGTGAAAAACCGTCAAAAAACACCGAGAATCCTTCTAAAATGCTTAAAAACAGTGAAAAACCGTCAAAAAACACCAAAAACCCTGCTAAAACGCTTTAAAACAGTGAAAAACCGTAAAAAAACACCAAGAACCCTGCTAAAACGCTCAAAAACAGTGAAAAACTGTCAAAAAACACCGAGAACCATGCTAAAACGCTTAAAAACAGTGAAAAACCGTCAAAAAACACCTAGAACTCTGCTAAAACGCTTAAAAACAGTGGAAAACCATCAAAAAACACCAAAACCTTGCTAAAATGCTTAAAAACAGTGAAAAACCATCAAAAAACACCAAAACCTTGCTAATACGCTTAAAAACAGTGAAAAATCGTCAAAAAACACCAAGAACCCTGCTAAAACTTTCAAAAACAGTGAAAAACCGTCAAAAAACACCGAGAACCCTGCTAAAACGCTTAAAAACAGTGAAAACCCTGCTGAAACGCTCAAAAACAGTGAAAAACCGTCAAAAAACACTAAGAACCCTTCTAAAACGCTTAAAAACAGTGAAAAACCGTCAAAAAACACCAAGAACCATGCTAAAACGCTTAAAAACATTGAAAAACCGTCAAAAAAAACACCAAGAACCCTGCTAAATCGCTTAAAAACAGTGAAAAACCGTCAAAAAACACCAAGAACCCTGCTAAAACGCTTAAAAACAGTGGAAAAATGTCAAAAAAAACCTAGAACCCTGCTAAACGCTTGAAAACAGTGAAAACCGTCAAAAAACACCAATAACCCTGCTAAAACGCTTAAAAACAGTGAAAAACCGTCAAAAAACACCGAGAATCCTTCTAAAATGCTTAAAAACAGTGAAAAACCGTCGAAAAACACCAAAAACCATGCTAAAACGCTTTAAAACAGTGAAAAACCGAAAAAAACAGCAAGAACCCTGCTAAAACGCTCAAAAACAGTGAAAAACTGTCAAAAAACACCGAGAAGCCTGCTAAAACGCTTAAAAACAGTGAAAAACCGTCAAAAAACACCTAGAACTCTGCTAAAACGCTTAAAAACATTGGAAAACCATCAAAAAACACCAAAACCTTACTAAAACGCTTAAAAACAGTGAAAAACCGTCAAAAACACCAAGAATTCTCCTAAAACGCTTAAAAACAGTGAAAAAACGTCAAAAAACACCGAGAATCCTTCTAAAATGCTTAAAAACAGTGAAAAACCGTCAAAAAACACCAAAAACCCTGCTAAAACGCTTTAAAACAGTGAAAAACCGTAAAAAAACACCAAAAAATCTGCTAAAACGCTCAAAAACAGTGAAAAACCTTCAAAAAACACCGAGAACCCTGCTAAAACGCTTAAAAACAGTGAAAAACAGTCAAAAAACACCTAGAACTCTGCTAAAACGCTTAAAAACAGTGGAAAACCATCAAAAAACACCAAAACCTTGCTAACACGCTTAAAAACAGTGAAAAACCGTCAAAAAACACCAAGAATCCTTCTAAAACGCTTAAAAACAGTGAAAAATCGTCAAAAAACAACAAGAACCCTGCTAAAACTTTCAAAAACAATGAAAAACCGTCAAAAAACACCGAGAACCCTGCTAAAACGCTTAAAAACAGTGAAAACCCTGCTAAAACGCTCAAAAACAGTGAAAAACCGTCAAAAAACACCAAGAACCCTTCTAAAACGCTTAAAAACAGTGAAAAATCGTAAAAAAACACCAAGAACCATGCTAAAACGCTTAAAAACATTGAAAAACCGTCAAAAAAAACACCAAGAACCCTGCTAAATCGCTTAAAAACAGTGAAGAACCGTCAAAAAACACCAAGAACCCTGCTAAAACGCTTAAAAACAGTGGAAAACCGTCAAAAAAAACCTAGAACCCTGCTAAACGCATGAAAACAGTGAAAACCGTCAAAAAACACCAATAACCCTGCTAAAACGCTTAAAAACAGTGAAAAACCGTCAAAAAACACCGAGAATCCTTCTAAAATGCTTAAAAACAGTGAAAAACCGTCAAAAAACACCAAAAACCATGCTAAAACGCTTTAAAACAGTGAAAAACCGAAAAAAACACCAAGAACCCTGCTAAAACGCTCAAAAACAGTGAAAAACTGTCAAAAAACACCGAGAAGCCTGCTAAAACGCTTAAAAACAGTGAAAAACCGTCAAAAAACACCTAGAACTCTGCTAAAACGCTTAAAAACAGTGGAAAACCATCAAAAAACACCAAAACCTTACTAAACGCTTAAAAACAGTGAAAAACCGTCAAAAAACCCCAAGAATTCTTCTAAAACGCTTAAAAACAGTGAAAAACGGTAAAAAAACACCAAGAACCCTGCTAAAACGCTCAAAAACAGTGAAAAACTGTCAAAAAACACCGAGAACCCTGCTAAAACGCTTAAAGACAGTGAAAAACCGTCAAAAAACACCTAGAACTCTGCTAAAACGCTTAAAAACAGTGGAAAACCATCAAAAAACACCAAAACCTTGCTAAAACGCTTAAAAACGGTGAAAAACAGTCAAAAAACACCAAAAATCCTTCTAAAACGCTTAAAAACAGTGAAAAACCGTCAAAAAACACCAAGAACCCTGCTAAAACGCTCAAAAACAGTGAAAAACCGTCAAAAAACACCGAGAACCCTGCTAAAACGCTTAAAAACAGTGAAAACCCTGCTAAAACGCTCAAAAACAGTGAAAAACCGTCAAAAAACACCAGGAACCATGCTAAAACGCTTAAAAACATTGAAAAACCGTCAAAAAAAACACCAAGAACCCTGCTAAATCGCTTAAAAACAGTGAAAAACCGTCAAAAAACACCAAGAACCCTGCTAAAACGCTTAAAAACAGTGGAAAACCGTCAAAAAACACCCAAAACCCTGCAAAAACGCTAAAAAACAGTGAAAACCGTCAAAAAACACCAAGAACCCTGCTGAAACGCTTAAAAACAGTGAAAAACCGTCAAAAAACACCAAGAACCCGGCTAAAACGCTTAAAAACAGTGAAAAACCGTCAAAAAACACCAAGAACCCTGCTAAAACGGTCAAAAACTGTGAAAAACCGTCAAAAAACACCAAGAATCCTGCTAAAACACTTAAAAACATTGAAAAACCGTCAAAAAACACCAAGAATCCTTCTAAAACGCTTAAAAACCGTGAAAACCGTCAAAAAACACCCAAAACAATGCTAAAACGCCTAAAAACAATGAAAAACTGTCAAAAAACACCAAGAACCCTGCTAAAACGCTTAAAAACAGTGAAAAACCGTCAAAAAACACCGAGAATCCTTCTAAAATGCTTAAAAACAGTGAAAAACCGTCAAAAAACACCAAAAACCCTGCTAAAACGCTTTAAAACAGTGAAAAACCGTAAAAAAACACCAAGAACCCTGCTAAAACGCTCAAAAACAGTGAAAAACTGTCAAAAAACACCGAGAACCCTGCTAAAACGCTTAAAAACAGTGAAAAACCGTCAAAAAACACCTAGAACTCTGCTAAAACGCTTAAAAACAGTGGAAAACCATCAAAAAACACCAAAACCTTGCTAAAATGCTTAAAAACAGTGAAAAACCATCAAAAAACACCAAAACCTTGCTAATACGCTTAAAAACAGTGAAAAATCGTCAAAAAACACCAAGAACCCTGCTAAAACTTTCAAAAACAGTGAAAAACCGTCAAAAAACACCGAGAACCCTGCTAAAACGCTTAAAAACAGTGAAAACCCTGCTGAAACGCTCAAAAACAGTGAAAAACCGTCAAAAAACACTAAGAACCCTTCTAAAACGCTTAAAAACAGTGAAAAACCGTCAAAAAACACCAAGAACCATGCTAAAACGCTTAAAAACATTGAAAAACCGTCAAAAAAAACACCAAGAACCCTGCTAAATCGCTTAAAAACAGTGAAAAACCGTCAAAAAACACCAAGAACCCTGCTAAAACGCTTAAAAACAGTGGAAAAACGTCAAAAAAAACCTAGAACCCTGCTAAACGCTTGAAAACAGTGAAAACCGTCAAAAAACACCAATAACCCTGCTAAAACGCTTAAAAACAGTGAAAAACCGTCAAAAAACACCGAGAATCCTTCTAAAATGCTTAAAAACAGTGAAAAACCGTCGAAAAACACCAAAAACCATGCTAAAACGCTTTAAAACAGTGAAAAACCGAAAAAAACAGCAAGAACCCTGCTAAAACGCTCAAAAACAGTGAAAAACTGTCAAAAAACACCGAGAAGCCTGCTAAAACGCTTAAAAACAGTGAAAAACCGTCAAAAAACACCTAGAACTCTGCTAAAACGCTTAAAAACATTGGAAAACCATCAAAAAACACCAAAACCTTACTAAAACGCTTAAAAACAGTGAAAAACCGTCAAAAACACCAAGAATTCTCCTAAAACGCTTAAAAACAGTGAAAAACAGTAAAAAAACACCAAGAACCCTGCTAAAACGCTCAAAAACAGTGAAAAACTGTCAAAAAACACCGAGAACCCTGCTAAAACGCTTAAAGACAGTGAAAAACCGTCAAAAAACACCTAGAACTCTGCTAAAACGCTTAAAAACAGTGTAAAACCATCAAAAAACACCAAAACCTTGCTAAAACGCTTAAAAACAGTGAAAAACAGTCAAAAAACACCAAAAATCCTTCTAAAACGCTTAAAAACAGTGAAAAACCGTCAAAAAACACCAAGAACCATGCTAAAACGCTCAAAAACAGTGAAAAACCGTCAAAAAACACCGAGAACCCTGCTAAAACGCTTAAAAACAGTGAAAACCCTGCTAAAACGCTCAAAAACAGTGAAAAACCGTCAAAAAACACCAAGAATTCTTCTAAAACGCTTAAAAACAGTGAAAAACCGTAAAAAAACACCATGAACCCTGCTAAAACGCTTAAAAACAGTGAAAAACCGTCGAAAAACACCGAGAATCCTTCTAAAATGCTTAAAAACAGTGAAAAACCGTCAAAAAACACCAAAAACCCTGCTAAAACGCTTTAAAACAGTGAAAAACCGTAAAAAAACACCAAGAACCCTGCTAAAACGCTCAAAAACAGTGAAAAACTGTCAAAAAACACCGAGAACCCTGCTAAAACGCTTAAAAACAGTGAAAAACCGTCAAAAAACACCTAGAACTCTGCAAAAACGCTTAAAAACAGTGGAAAACCATCAAAAAACACCAAAACATTGCTAAAACGCTTAAAAACAGTGAAAAACAGTCAAAAAACACCAAAAATCCTTCTAAAACGCTTAAAAACAGTGAAAAACCGTCAAAAAACACCAAGAACCCTGCTAAAACGCTCAAAAACAGTGAAAAACCGTCAAAAAACACCGAGAACTCTGCTAAAACGCTTAAAAACAGTGAAAACCCTGCTAAAACGCTCAAAAACAGTGAAAAACCGTCAAAAAACACTAAGAACCCTGCTAAAACGCTTAAAAACAGTGAAAAACCGTCAAAAAACACCAAGAACCATGCTAAAACGCTTAAAAACATTGAAAAATCGTCAAAAAAAACACCAAGAACCCTGCTAAATCGCTTAAAAACAGTGAAAAACCGTCAAAAAACACCAAGAACCCTGCTAAAACGCTTAAAAACAGTGGAAAACCGTCAAAAAACACCTAGAACCCTGCTAAAACGCTTAAAAACAGTGAAAAACCGTCACAAAACACCAAAACCCTGCTAAAACGCTTAAAAACAGTGAAAAACCGTCAAAAAACACCGAGAATCCTTCTAAAATGCTTAAAAACAGTGAAAAACCGTCAAAAAACACCAAAAACCCTGCTAAAACGCTTTAAAACAGTGAAAAACCGTAAAAAAACACCAAGAACCCTGCTAAAACGCTCAAAAACAGTGAAAAACCGTCAAAAAACACCGAGAACCCTGCTAAAACGCTTAAAAACAGTGAAAAACAGTCAAAAAACACCTAGAACTCTGCTAAAACGCTTAAAAACAGTGGAAAACCATCAAAAAACACCAAGAATCCTTCTAAAAGGCTTAAAAACAGTGAAAAATCGTCAAAAAACACCAAGAACCCTGCTAAAACTTTCAAAAACAATGAAAAACCGTCAAAAAACACCGAGAACCCTGCTAAAACGCTTAAAAACAGTGAAAACCCTGCTAAAACGCTCAAAAACAGTGAAAAACCGTCAAAAAACACTAAGAACCCTTCTAAAACGCTTAAAAACAGTGAAAAATCCTAAAAAAACACCAAGAACCATGCTAAAACGCTTAAAAACATTGAAAAACCGTCAAAAAAAACACCAAGAACCCTGCTAAATCGCTTAAAAACAGTGAAGAACCGTCAGAAAACACCAAGAACCCTGCTAAAACGCTTAAAAACAGTGGAAAACCGTCAAAAAAAACCTAGAACCCTGCTAAACGCTTGAAAACAGTGAAAACCGTCAAAAAACACCAATAACCCTGCTAAAACGCTTAAAAACAGTGAAAAACCGTCAAAAAACACCGAGAATCCTTCTAAAATGCTTAAAAACAGTGAAAAACCGTAAAAAATCACCAAAAACCATGCTAAAACGCTTTAAAACAGTGAAAAACCGAAAAAAACACCAAGAACCCTGCTAAAACGCTCAAAAACAGTGAAAAACTGTCAAAAAACACCGAGAAGCCTGCTAAAACGCTTAAAAACAGTGAAAAACCGTCAAAAAACACCTAGAACTCTGCTAAAACGCTTAAAAACAGTGGAAAACCATCAAAAAACACCAAAACCTTACTAAAACGCTTAAAAACAGTGAAAAACCGTCAAAAAACACCAAGAATTCTTCTAAAACGCTTAAAAACAGTGAAAAACCGTAAAAAAACACCAAGAACCCTGCTAAAACGCTCAAAAACAGTGAAAAACTGTCAAAAAACACCGAGAACCCTGCTAAAACGCTTAAAGACAGTGAAAAACCGTCAAAAAACACCTAGAACTCTGCTAAAACGCTTAAAAACAGTGGAAAACCATCAAAAAACACCAAAACCTTGCTAAAACGCTTAAAAACAGTGAAAAACAGTCAAAAAACACCAAAAATCCTTCTAAAACGCTTAAAAACAGTGAAAAACCGTCAAAAAACACCAAGAACCCTGCTAAAACGCTCAAAAACAGTGAAAAACCGTCAAAAACACCGAGAACCCTGCTAAAACGCTTAAAAACAGTGAAAACCCTGCTAAAACGCTCAAAAACA
>NW_027556454.1:0-26107 GCF_964204865.1 Styela clava
AAACCGTCAAAAAACACCAATAACCCTGCTAAAACGCTTAAAAACAGTGAAAAATCGTCAAAAAACACCAATAACCCTGCTAAAACGCTTAAAAACAGTGAAAAACCGTCAAAAAACACCAATAACCCTGCTAAAACGCTTAAAAACAGTGAAAAACCGTCAAAAAACACCAATAACCCTGCTAAAACGCTTAAAAACAGTGAAAAACCTTCAAAAATCACCAATAACCCTGCTAAAACGCTTAAAAACAGTGAAAAACCGTCAAAAAACACCAATAACCCTGCTAAAACGCATAAAAACAGTGAAAAACCGTCAAAAAACACCAATAACCCTGCTAAAACGCTTAAAAACAGTGAAAAACCGTCAAAAAACACCAATAACACTGCTAAAACGCTTAAAAACAGTGAAAAACCGTCAAAAAACACCAATAACCCTGCTTAAACGTTTAAAAACAGTGAAAAACCGTCAAAAAACACCAATAACCCTGCTAAAACGCTTAAAAACAGTGAAAAACCGTCAAAAAACACCAATAACCCTGCTAAAACGCTTGAAAACAGTGAAAAACCGTCAAAAAACACCAATAACCCTGCTAAAACGCTTAAAAACAGTGAAAAACCGTCAAAAAACACCAATAACCCTGCTAAAACGCTTAAAAACAGTGAAAAACCGTCAAAAAACACCAATAACCCTGCTAAAACGCTTAAAAACAGTGAAAAACCGTCAAAAAACACCAATAACCCTGCTAAAACGCTTAAAAACAGTGAAAAACCGTCAAAAAACACCAATAACCCTGCTAAAACGCTAAAAAACGGTGAAAAACCGTCAAAAAACACCAATAACCCTGCTAAAACGCTTAAAAACAGTGAAAAACCGTCAAAAAACACCAATAACCCTGCTAAAACGCTTAAAAACAGTGAAAAACCGTCAAAAAACACCAATAACCCTGCTAAAACGCTTAAAAACAGTGAAAAACCGTCAAAAAACACCAATAACCCTGCTAAAACGCTTAAAAACAGTGAAAAACCGTCAAAAAACACCAATAACCCTGCTAAAACGCTTAAAAACAGTGAAAAACCGTCAAAAAACACCAATAACCCTGCTAAAACGCTTGAAAACAGTGAAAAGCCGTCAAAAAACACCAATAACCCTGCTAAAACGCTTAAAAACAGTGAAAAACCGTCAAAAAACACCAATAACCCTGCTAAAACGCTTAAAAACAGTGAAAAACCGTCAAAAAACACCAATAACCCTGCTAAAACGCTTAAAAACAGTGAAAAACCGTCAAAAAACACCAATAACCCTGCTAAAACGCTTAAAAACAGTGAAAAACCGTCAAAAAACACCAATAACCCTGCTAAAACGCTTAAAAACAGTGAAAAACCGTCAAAAAACACCAATAACCCTGCTGAAACGCTTAAAAACAGTGAAAAACCGTCAAAAAACACCAATAACCCTGCTAAAACGCTTAAAAACAGTGAAAAACCGTCAAAAAACACCAATAACCCTGCTAAAACGCTTAAAAACAGTGAAAAACCGTCAAAAAACACCAATAACCCTGCTAAAACGCTTTAAAACAGTGAAAAACCGTCAAAAAACACCAATAACCCTGCTAAAACGCTTAAAAACAGTGAAAAACCGTCAAAAAACACCAATAACCCTGCTAAAACGCTTAAAAACAGTGAAAAACCGTCAAAAAACACCAATAACCCTGCTGAAACGCTTAAAAACAGTGAAAAACCGTCAAAAAACACCAATAACCCTGCTAAAACGCTTAAAAACAGTGAAAAAACGTCAAAAAACACCAATAACCCTGCTAAAACGCTTAAAAACAGTGAAAAACCGTCAAAAAACACCAATAACCCTGCTAAAACGCTTAAAAACAGTGAAAAACCGCCAAAAAACACCAATAACCCTGCTGAAACGCTTAAAAACAGTGGAAAACCGTCAAAAAACACCAATAACCCTGCTAAAACGCTTAAAAACAGTGAAAAACCGTCAAAAAACACCAATAACCCTGCTAAAACGCTTAAAAACAGTGGAAAACCGTCAAAAAACACCAATAACCCTGCTAAAACGCTTAAAAACAGTGAAAAACCGTCAAAAAACACCAATAACCCTGCTAAAACGCTTAAAAACAGTGAAAAACCGTCAAAAAACACCAATAACCCTGCTAAAACGCTTAAAAACAGTGAAAAACCGTCAAAAAACACCAATAACCCTGCTAAAACGCTTAAAAACAGTGAAAAACCGTCAAAAAACACCAATAACCATGCTAAAACGCTTAAAAACAGTGAAAAACCGTCAAAAAACACCAATAACCCTGCTAAAACGCTTAAAAACAGTGAAAAACCGTCAAAAAACACCAATAACCCTGCTGAAACGCTTAAAAACAGTGAAAAACCGTCAAAAAACACCAATAACCCTGCTAAAACGCTTAAAAACAGTGAAAAACCGTCAAAAAACACCAATAACCCTGCTAAAACGCTTAAAAACAGTGAAAAACCGTCAAAAAACACCAATAACCCTGCTAAAACGCTTTAAAACAGTGAAAAACCGTCAAAAAACACCAATAACCCTGCTAAAACGCTTAAAAACAGTGAAAAACCGTCAAAAAACACCAATAACCCTGCTAAAACGCTTAAAAACAGTGAAAAACCGTCAAAAAACACCAATAACCCTGCTGAAACGCTTAAAAACAGTGAAAAACCGTCAAAAAACACCAATAACCCTGCTAAAACGCTTAAAAACAGTGAAAAAACGTCAAAAAACACCAATAACCCTGCTAAAACGCTTAAAAACAGTGAAAAACCGTCAAAAAACACCAATAACCCTGCTAAAACGCTTAAAAACAGTGAAAAACCGCCAAAAAACACCAATAACCCTGCTGAAACGCTTAAAAACAGTGGAAAACCGTCAAAAAACACCAATAACCCTGCTAAAACGCTTAAAAACAGTGAAAAACCGTCAAAAAACACCAATAACCCTGCTAAAACGCTTAAAAACAGTGGAAAACCGTCAAAAAACACCAATAACCCTGCTAAAACGCTTAAAAACAGTGAAAAACCGTCAAAAAACACCAATAACCCTGCTAAAACGCTTAAAAACAGTGAAAAACCGTCAAAAAACACCAATAACCCTGCTAAAACGCCCTAAAACAGAGAAAAACAGTCAAAAAACACCAATAACCCTGCTAAAACGCTTAAAAACAGTGAAAAACCGTCAAAAAACACCAATAACCCTGCTAAAACGCTTAAAAACAGTGAAAAACCGTCAAAAAACACCAATAACCCTGCTAAAACGCTTAAAAACAGTGAAAAACCGTCAAAAAACACCAATAACCCTGCTAAAACGCTTAAAAACAGTGAAAAACCGTCAAAAAACACCAATAACCCTGCTAAAACGCTTAAAAACAGTGAAAAACCGTCAAAAAACACCAATAACCCTGCTAAAACGCTTAAAAACAGTGAAAAACCGTCAAAAAACACCAATAACCCTGCTAAAACGCTTAAAAACAGTGAAAAACCGTCAAAAAACACCAATAACCCTGCTAAAACGCTTTAAAACAGTGAAAAACCGTCAAAAAACACCAATAACCCTGCTAAAACGCTTAAAAACAGTGAAAAACCGCCAAAAAACACCAATAACCCTGCTGAAACGCTTAAAAACAGTGGAAAACCGTCAAAAAACACCAATAACCCTGCTAAAACGCTTAAAAACAGTGAAAAACCGTCAAAAAACACCAATAACCCTGCTAAAACGCTTTAAAACAGTGAAAAACCGTCAAAAAACACCAATAACCCTGCTAAAACGCTTAAAAACAGTGAAAAACCGCCAAAAAACACCAATAACCCTGCTGAAACGCTTAAAAACAGTGGAAAACCGTCAAAAAACACCAATAACCCTGCTAAAACGCTTAAAAACAGTGAAAAACCGTCAAAAAACACCAATAACCCTGCTAAAACGCTTAAAAACAGTGGAAAACCGTCAAAAAACACCAATAACCCTGCTAAAACGCTTAAAAACAGTGAAAAACCGTCAAAAAACACCAATAACCCTGCTAAAACGCTTAAAAACAGTGAAAAACCGTCAAAAAACACCAATAACCCTGCTAAAACGCCCTAAAACAGAGAAAAACAGTCAAAAAACACCAATAACCCTGCTAAAACGCTTAAAAACAGTGAAAAACCGTCAAAAAACACCAATAACCCTGCTAAAACGCTTAAAAACAGTGAAAAACCGTCAAAAAACACCAATAACCCTGCTAAAACGCTTAAAAACAGTGAAAAACCGTCAAAAAACACCAATAACCCTGCTAAAACGCTTAAAAACAGTGAAAAACCGTCAAAAAACACCAATAACCCTGCTGACACGCTTAAAAACAGTGAAAAACCGTCAAAAAACACCAATAACCCTGCTAAAACGCTTAAAAACAGTGAAAAACCGTCAAAAAACACCAATAACCCTGCTAAAACGCTTAAAAACAGTGAAAAACCGTCAAAAAACACCAATAACCCTGCTAAAACGCTTTAAAACAGTGAAAAACCGTCAAAAAACACCAATAACCCTGCTAAAACGCTTAAAAACAGTGAAAAACCGTCAAAAAACACCAATAACCCTGCTAAAACGCTTAAAAACAGTGAAAAACCGTCAAAAAACACCAATAACCCTGCTGAAACGCTTAAAAACAGTGAAAAACCGTCAAAAAACACCAATAACCCTGCTAAAACGCTTAAAAACAGTGAAAAAACGTCAAAAAACACCAATAACCCTGCTAAAACGCTTAAAAACAGTGAAAAACCGTCAAAAAACACCAATAACCCTGCTAAAACGCTTAAAAACAGTGAAAAACCGCCAAAAAACACCAATAACCCTGCTGAAACGCTTAAAAACAGTGGAAAACCGTCAAAAAACACCAATAACCCTGCTAAAACGCTTAAAAACAGTGAAAAACCGTCAAAAAACACCAATAACCCTGCTAAAACGCTTAAAAACAGTGGAAAACCGTCAAAAAACACCAATAACCCTGCTAAAACGCTTAAAAACAGTGAAAAACCGTCAAAAAACACCAATAACCCTGCTAAAACGCTTAAAAACAGTGAAAAACCGTCAAAAAACACCAATAACCCTGCTAAAACGCTTAAAAACAGTGAAAAACCGTCAAAAAACACCAATAACCCTGCTAAAACGCTTAAAAACAGTGAAAAACCGTCAAAAAACACCAATAACCCTGCTAAAACGCTTAAAAACAGTGAAAAACCGTCAAAAAACACCAATAACCCTGCTAAAACGCTTAAAAACAGTGAAAAACCGTCAAAAAACACCAATAACCCTGCTGAAACGCTTAAAAACAGTGAAAAACCGTCAAAAAACACCAATAACCCTGCTAAAACGCTTAAAAACAGTGAAAAACCGTCAAAAAACACCAATAACCCTGCTAAAACGCTTAAAAACAGTGAAAAACCGTCAAAAAACACCAATAACCCTGCTAAAACGCTTTAAAACAGTGAAAAACCGTCAAAAAACACCAATAACCCTGCTAAAACGCTTAAAAACAGTGAAAAACCGTCAAAAAACACCAATAACCCTGCTAAAACGCTTAAAAACAGTGAAAAACCGTCAAAAAACACCAATAACCCTGCTGAAACGCTTAAAAACAGTGAAAAACCGTCAAAAAACACCAATAACCCTGCTAAAACGCTTAAAAACAGTGAAAAAACGTCAAAAAACACCAATAACCCTGCTAAAACGCTTAAAAACAGTGAAAAACCGTCAAAAAACACCAATAACCCTGCTAAAACGCTTAAAAACAGTGAAAAACCGCCAAAAAACACCAATAACCCTGCTGAAACGCTTAAAAACAGTGGAAAACCGTCAAAAAACACCAATAACCCTGCTAAAACGCTTAAAAACAGTGAAAAACCGTCAAAAAACACCAATAACCCTGCTAAAACGCTTAAAAACAGTGGAAAACCGTCAAAAAACACCAATAACCCTGCTAAAACGCTTAAAAACAGTGAAAAACCGTCAAAAAACACCAATAACCCTGCTAAAACGCTTAAAAACAGTGAAAAACCGTCAAAAAACACCAATAACCCTGCTAAAACGCCCTAAAACAGAGAAAAACAGTCAAAAAACACCAATAACCCTGCTAAAACGCTTAAAAACAGTGAAAAACCGTCAAAAAACACCAATAACCCT
Source organism: Styela clava (assembly GCF_964204865.1). NCBI lineage: Eukaryota > Metazoa > Chordata > Ascidiacea > Stolidobranchia > Styelidae > Styela > Styela clava. The sequence continues at coordinate 6,199 of NW_027556454.1, forward strand.
GCTTAAACGTTTAAAAACAGTGGAAAACCGTCAAAAAACACCAATAACCCTGCTAAAACGCTTAAAAACAGTGAAAAACCGTCAAAAAACACCAATAACCCTGCTAAAACGCTTGAAAACAGTGAAAAACCGTCAAAAAACACCAATAACCCTGCTAAAACGCTTAAAAACAGTGAAAAACCGTCAAAAAACAGCAATAACCCTGCTAAAACGCTTAAAAGCAGTGAAAACCCGTCAAAAAACACCAATAACCCTGCTTAAACGCTTAAAAACAGTGAAAAACCGTCAAAAAACACCAATAACCCTGCTAAAACGCTTAAAAACAGTGAAAAACCGTCAAAAAACACCAATAACCCTGCTGAAACGCTTAAAAACAGTGAAAAACCGTCAAAAAACACCAATAACCCTGCTAAAACGCTTAAAAACAGTGAAAAACCGTCAAAAAACACCAATAACCCTGCTAAAACGCTTAAAAACAGTGAAAAACCGCCAAAAAACACCAATAACCCTGCTAAAACGCTTAAAAACAGTGAAAACCCGTCAAAAAACACCAATAACCCTGCTAAAACGCTTAAAAACAGTGAAAAACCGTCAAAAAACACCAATAACCCTGCTAAAACGCTTAAAAACAGTGAAAAACCGTCAAAAAACACCAATAACCCTGCTTAAACGCTTAAAAACAGTGAAAAACCGTCAAAAAACACCAATTACCCTGCTAAAACGCTTAAAAACAGTGAAAAACCGTCAAAAAACACCAATAACCCTGCTAAAACGCTTAAAAACAGTGAAAAACCGTCAAAAAACACCAATAACCCTGCTAAAACGCTTAAAAACAGTGAAAAACCGTCAAAAAACACCAATAACCCTGCTAAAACGCTTAAAAACAGTGAAAAACCGTCAAAAAACACCAATAACCCTGCTAAGACGCTTAAAAACAGTGAAAAACCGTCAAAAAACACCAATAACCCTGCTAAAACGCTTAAAAACAATGGAAAACCGTCAAAAAACACCAATAACCCTGCTAAAACGCTTAAAAGCAGTGAAAAATCGTCAAAAAACACCAATAACCCTGCTGAAACGCTTAAAAACAGTGAAAAACCGTCAAAAAACACCAATAACCCTGCTAAAACGCTTAAAAACGGTGGAAAAACGGTCAAAAAACTTCAATAACCCTGCTAAAACGCTTAAAAACAGTGAAAAACCGTCAAAAAACACCGATAACCCTGCTAAAACGCTTCAAAACAGTGAAAAACCGTCACAAAACACCAATAACCCTGCTAAAACGCTAAAAAACAGTGAAAAACCGTCAAAAAACACCAATAACCCTGCTAAAACGCTTAAAAACAGTGAAAAACCGTCAAAAAACACCAATAACCCTGCTAAAACGCTTAAAAACAGTGAAAAATCGTCAAAAAACACCAATAATCCTGCTAAAACGCTCAAAAACAGTGAAAAACCGTCAAAAAACACCAATAACCCTGCTAAAACGCTTAAAAACAGTGAAAAACCGTCAAAAAACACTAATAACCCTGCTAAGACGCTTAAAAACAGTGAAAAACCGTCAAAAAACACCAATAACCCTGCTAAAACGCTTAAAAACAATGGAAAACCGTCAAAAAACACCAATAACCCTGCTAAAACGCTTAAAAGCAGTGAAAAATCGTCAAAAAACACCAATAACCCTGCTGAAACGCTTAAAAACAGTGAAAAACCGTCAAAAAACACCAACAACCCTGCTAAAACGCTTAAAAACAGTGAAAAACCGTCAAAAAACACCAATAACCCTGCTAAAACGCTTAAAAACAGTGAAAAACCGTCAAAAAACACCAATAACCCTGCTAAAACGCTTAAAAACAGTGAAAAACCGTCAAAAAACACCAATAACCCTGCTAAAACGCTTAAAAACAGTGAAAAACCGTCAAAAAACACCAATAACCCTGCTAAAACGCTTAAAAACAGTGAAAAACCGTCAAAAAACACCAATAACCCTGCTAAAACGCTAAAAAACGGTGAAAAACCGTCAAAAAACACCAATAACCCTGCTAAAACGCTTAAAAACAGTGAAAAACCGTCAAAAAACACCAATAACCCTGCTAAAACGCTTAAAAACAGTGAAAAACCGTCAAAAAACACCAATAACCCTGCTAAAACGCTTAAAAACAGTGAAAAACCGTCAAAAAACACCAATAACCCTGCTAAAACGCTTAAAAACAGTGAAAAACCGTCAAAAAACACCAATAACCCTGCTAAAACGCTTAAAAACAGTGAAAAACCGTCAAAAAACACCAATAACCCTGCTAAAACGCTTGAAAACAGTGAAAAGCCGTCAAAAAACACCAATAACCCTGCTAAAACGCTTAAAAACAGTGAAAAACCGTCAAAAAACACCAATAACCCTGCTAAAACGCTTAAAAACAGTGAAAAACCGTCAAAAAACACCAATAACCCTGCTAAAACGCTTAAAAACAGTGAAAAACCGTCAAAAAACACCAATAACCCTGCTAAAACGCTTAAAAACAGTGAAAAACCGTCAAAAAACACCAATAACCCTGCTAAAACGCTTAAAAACAGTGAAAAACCGTCAAAAAACACCAATAACCCTGCTGAAACGCTTAAAAACAGTGAAAAACCGTCAAAAAACACCAATAACCCTGCTAAAACGCTTAAAAACAGTGAAAAACCGTCAAAAAACACCAATAACCCTGCTAAAACGCTTAAAAACAGTGAAAAACCGTCAAAAAACACCAATAACCCTGCTAAAACGCTTTAAAACAGTGAAAAACCGTCAAAAAACACCAATAACCCTGCTAAAACGCTTAAAAACAGTGAAAAACCGTCAAAAAACACCAATAACCCTGCTAAAACGCTTAAAAACAGTGAAAAACCGTCAAAAAACACCAATAACCCTGCTGAAACGCTTAAAAACAGTGAAAAACCGTCAAAAAACACCAATAACCCTGCTAAAACGCTTAAAAACAGTGAAAAAACGTCAAAAAACACCAATAACCCTGCTAAAACGCTTAAAAACAGTGAAAAACCGTCAAAAAACACCAATAACCCTGCTAAAACGCTTAAAAACAGTGAAAAACCGCCAAAAAACACCAATAACCCTGCTGAAACGCTAAAAAACAGTGGAAAACCGTCAAAAAACACCAATAACCCTGCTAAAACGCTTAAAAACAGTGAAAAACCGTCAAAAAACACCAATAACCCTGCTAAAACGCTTAAAAACAGTGGAAAACCGTCAAAAAACACCAATAACCCTGCTAAAACGCTTAAAAACAGTGAAAAACCGTCAAAAAACACCAATAACCCTGCTAAAACGCTTAAAAACAGTGAAAAACCGTCAAAAAACACCAATAACCCTGCTAAAACGCCCTAAAACAGAGAAAAACAGTCAAAAAACACCAATAACCCTGCTAAAACGCTTAAAAACAGTGAAAAACCGTCAAAAAACACCAATAACCCTGCTTAAACGTTTAAAAACAGTGGAAAACCGTCAAAAAACACCAATAACCCTGCTAAAACGCTTAAAAACAGTGAAAAACCGTCAAAAAACACCAATAACCCTGCTAAAACGCTTGAAAACAGTGAAAAACCGTCAAAAAACACCAATAACCCTGCTAAAACGCTTAAAAACAGTGAAAAACCGTCAAAAAACAGCAATAACCCTGCTAAAACGCTTAAAAGCAGTGAAAACCCGTCAAAAAACACCAATAACCCTGCTTAAACGCTTAAAAACAGTGAAAAACCGTCAAAAAACACCAATAACCCTGCTAAAACGCTTAAAAACAGTGAAAAACCGTCAAAAAACACCAATAACCCTGCTAAAACGCTTAAAAACAGTGATAAACCGTCAAAAAACACCAATAACCCTGCTGAAACGCTTAAAAACAGTGAAAAACCGTCAAAAAACACCAATAACCCTGCTAAAACGCTTAAAAACAGTGAAAAACCGTCAAAAAACACCAATAACCCTGCTAAAACGCTTAAAAACAGTGAAAAACCGCCAAAAAACACCAATAACCCTGCTAAAACGCTTAAAAACAGTGAAAACCCGTCAAAAAACACCAATAACCCTGCTAAAACGCTTAAAAACAGTGAAAAACCGTCAAAAAACACCAATAACCCTGCTAAAACGCTTAAAAACAGTGAAAAACCGTCAAAAAACACCAATAACCCTGCTTAAACGCTTAAAAACAGTGAAAAACCGTCAAAAAACACCAATTACCCTGCTAAAACGCTTAAAAACAGTGAAAAACCGTCAAAAAACACCAATAACCCTGCTAAAACGCTTAAAAACAGTGAAAAACCGTCAAAAAACACCAATAACCCTGCTAAAACGCTTAAAAACAGTGAAAAACCGTCAAAAAACACCAATAACCCTGCTAAAACGCTTAAAAACAGTGAAAAACCGTCAAAAAACACCAATAACCCTGCTAAGACGCTTAAAAACAGTGAAAAACCGTCAAAAAACACCAATAACCCTGCTAAAACGCTTAAAAACATTGGAAAACCGTCAAAAAACACCAATAACCCTGCTAAAACGCTTAAAAGCAGTGAAAAATCGTCAAAAAACACCAATAACCCTGCTGAAACGCTTAAAAACAGTGAAAAACCGTCAAAAAACACCAATAACCCTGCTAAAACGCTTAAAAACGGTGGAAAAACGGTCAAAAAACTTCAATAACCCTGCTAAAACGCTTAAAAACAGTGAAAAACCGTCAAAAAACACCGATAACCCTGCTAAAACGCTTCAAAACAGTGAAAAACCGTCACAAAACACCAATAACCCTGCTAAAACGCTAAAAAACAGTGAAAAACCGTCAAAAAACACCAATAACCCTGCTAAAACGCTTAAAAACAGTGAAAAACCGTCAAAAAACACCAATAACCCTGCTAAAACGCTTAAAAACAGTGAAAAATCGTCAAAAAACACCAATAATCCTGCTAAAACGCTCAAAAACAGTGAAAAACCGTCAAAAAACACCAATAACCCTGCTAAAACGCTTAAAAACAGTGAAAAACCGTCAAAAAACACCAATAACCCTGCTAAGACGCTTAAAAACAGTGAAAAACCGTCAAAAAACACCAATAACCCTGCTAAAACGCTTAAAAACAATGGAAAACCGTCAAAAAACACCAATAACCCTGCTAAAACGCTTAAAAGCAGTGAAAAACCGTCAAAAAACACCAATAACCCTGCTGAAACGCTTAAAAACAGTGAAAAACCGTCAAAAAACACCAACAACCCTGCTAAAACGCTTAAAAACAGTGAAAAACCGTCAAAAAACACCAATAACCCTGCTAAAACGCTTAAAAACAGTGAAAAACCGTCAAAAAACACCGATAACCCTGCTAAAACGCTTAAAAACAGTGAAAAACCGTCACAAAACACCAATAACCCTGCTAAAACGCTAAAAAACAGTGAAAAACCGTCAAAAAACACCAATAACCCTGCTAAAACGCTTAAAAACAGTGAAAAACCGTCAAAAAACACCAATAACCCTGCTAAAACGCTTAAAAACAGTGAAAAATCGTCAAAAAACACCAATAATCCTGCTAAAACGCTCAAAAACAGTGAAAAACCGTCAAAAAACACCAATAACCCTGCTAAAACGCTTAAAAACATTGAAATACCGTCAAAAATCACCAATAACCCTGCTAAAACGCTTAAAAACAGTGAAAAACCGTCAAAAAACACCAATAACCCTGCTAAAACGCTTAAAAACAGTGAAAAACCGTCAAAAAACACCAATAACCCTGCTAAAACGCTTAAAAACAGTGAAAAACCGTCAAAAAACACCAATAACCCTGCTAAAACGCTTGAAAACAGTGAAAAGCCGTCAAAAAACACCAATAACCCTGCTAAAACGCTTAAAAACATTGAAAAACCGTCAAAAAACACCAATAACCCTGCTAAAACGCTTAAAAACAGTGAAAAACCGTCAAAAAACACCAATAACCCTGCTAAAACGCTTAAAAACAGTGAAAAACGGTCAAAAAACACCAATAACCCTGCTAAAACGCTTAAAAACAGTGAAAAACCGTCAAAAAACACCAATAACCCTGCTAAAACGCTTAAAAACAGTGAAAAACCGTCAAAAAACACCAATAACCCTGCTAAAACGCTTAAAAACAGTGAAAAACCGCCAAAAAACACCAATAACCCTGCTAAAACGCTTAAAAACAGTGAAAACCCGTCAAAAAACACCAATAACCCTGCTAAAACGCTTAAAAACAGTGAAAAACCGTCAAAAAACACCAATAACCCTGCTAAAACGCTTAAAAACAGTGAAAAACCGTCAAAAAACACCAATAACCCTGCTTAAACGCTTAAAAACAGTGAAAAACCGTCAAAAAACACCAATTACCCTGCTAAAACGCTTAAAAACAGTGAAAAACCGTCAAAAAACACCAATAACCCTGCTAAAACGCTTAAAAACAGTGAAAAACCGTCAAAAAACACCAATAACCCTGCTAAAACGCTTAAAAACAGTGAAAAACCGTCAAAAAACACCAATAACCCTGCTAAAACGCTTAAAAACAGTGAAAAACCGTCAAAAAACACCAATAACCCTGCTAAGACGCTTAAAAACAGTGAAAAACCGTCAAAAAACACCAATAACCCTGCTAAAACGCTTAAAAACAATGGAAAACCGTCAAAAAACACCAATAACCCTGCTAAAACGCTTAAAAGCAGTGAAAAACCGTCAAAAAACACCAATAACCCTGCTGAAACGCTTAAAAACAGTGAAAAACCGTCAAAAAACACCAATAACCCTGCTAAAACGCTTAAAAACGGTGGAAAAACGGTCAAAAAACTTCAATAACCCTGCTAAAACGCTTAAAAACAGTGAAAAACCGTCAAAAAACACCGATAACCCTGCTAAAACGCTTAAAAACAGTGAAAAACCGTCACAAAACACCAATAACCCTGCTAAAACGCTAAAAAACAGTGAAAAACCGTCAAAAAACACCAATAACCCTGCTAAAACGCTTAAAAACAGTGAAAAACCGTCAAAAAACACCAATAACCCTGCTAAAACGCTTAAAAACAGTGAAAAATCGTCAAAAAACACCAATAATCCTGCTAAAACGCTCAAAAACAGTAAAAAACCGTCAAAAAACACCAATAACCCTGCTAAAACGCTTAAAAACAGTGAAAAACCGTCAAAAAACACCAATAACCCTGCTAAGACGCTTAAAAACAGTGAAAAACCGTCAAAAAACACCAATAACCCTGCTAAAACGCTTAAAAACAATGGAAAACCGTCAAAAAACACCAATAACCCTGCTAAAACGCTTAAAAGCAGTGAAAAACCGTCAAAAAACACCAATAACCCTGCTGAAACGCTTAAAAACAGTGAAAAACCGTCAAAAAACACCAACAACCCTGCTAAAACGCTTAAAAACAGTGAAAAACCGTCAAAAAACACCAATAACCCTGCTAAAACGCTTAAAAACAGTGAAAAACCGTCAAAAAACACCGATAACCCTGCTAAAACGCTTAAAAACAGTGAAAAACCGTCACAAAACACCAATAACCCTGCTAAAACGCTAAAAAACAGTGAAAAACCGTCAAAAAACACCAATAACCCTGCTAAAACGCTTAAAAACAGTGAAAAACCGTCAAAAAACACCAATAACCCTGCTAAAACGCTTAAAAACAGTGAAAAATCGTCAAAAAACACCAATAATCCTGCTAAAACGCTCAAAAACAGTGAAAAACCGTCAAAAAACATCAATAACCCTGCTAAAACGCTTAAAAACATTGAAATACCGTCAAAAATCACCAATAACCCTGCTAAAACGCTTAAAAACAGTGAAAAACCGTCAAAAAACACCAATAACCCTGCTAAAACGCTTAAAAACAGTGAAAAACCGTCAAAAAACACCAATAACCCTGCTAAAACGCTTAAAAACAGTGAAAAACCGTCAAAAAACACCAATAACCCTGCTAAAACGCTTGAAAACAGTGAAAAGCCGTCAAAAAACACCAATAACCCTGCTAAAACGCTTAAAAACAGTGAAAAACCGTCAAAAAACACCAATAACCCTGCTAAAACGCTTAAAAACAGTGAAAAACCGTCAAAAAACACCAATAACCCTGCTAAAACGCTTAAAAACAGTGAAAAACCGTCAAAAAACACCAATAACCCTGCTAAAACGCTTAAAAACAGTGAAAAACCGTCAAAAAACACCAATAACCCTGCTGAAACGCTTAAAAACAGTGAAAAACCGTCAAAAAACACCAATAACCCTGCTAAAACGCTTAAAAACAGTGAAAAACCGTCAAAAAACACCAATAACCCTGCTAAAACGCTTAAAAACAGTGAAAAACCGTCAAAAAACACCAATAACCCTGCTAAAACGCTTAAAAACAGTGAAAAACCGCTAAAAAACACCAATAACCCTGCTGAAACGCTTAAAAACAGTGAAAAACCGTCAAAAAACACCAATAACCCTGCTAAAACGCTTAAAAACAGTGAAAAACCGTCAAAAAACACCAATAACCCTGCTAAAACGCTTAAAAACAGTGAAAAACCGTCAAAAAACACCAATAACCCTGCTAAAACGCTTAAAAAATGTGAAAAACCGTCAAAAAACACCAATAACCCTGCTAAAACGCTTAAAAACAGTGAAAAACCGTCAAAAAACACCAATAACCCTGCTAAAACGCTTAAAAACAGTGAAAAACCGTCAAAAAACACCAATAACCCTGCTAAAACGATTAAAAACAGTGAAAAACCGTCAAAAAAAACCAATAACCCTGCTTAAACGTTCAAAAACAGTGAAAAACCGTCAAAAAACACCAATAACCCTGCTAAAACGCTTAAAAACAGTGAAAAACCGTCAAAAAACACCAATAACCCTGCTAAAACGCTTGAAAACAGTGGAAAACCGTCAAAAAACACCAATAACCCTGCTAAAACGCTTAAAAACAGTGAAAAACCGTCAAAAAACACCAATAACCCTGCTAAAACGCTTAAAAACAGTGAAAAACCGTCAAAAAACACCAATAACCCTGCTTAAACGCTTAAAAACAGTGAAAAACCGTCAAAAAACACCAATAACCCTGCTAAAACGCTTAAAAACAGTGAAAAACCGTCAAAAAACACCAATAACCCTGCTAAAACGCCTAAAAACAGTGAAAAACCGTCAAAAAACACCAATAACCCTGCTAAAACGCTTAAAAACAGTGAAAAACCGTCAAAAAACACCAATAACCCTGCTAAAACGCCCAAAAACAGTGAAAAACCGTCAAAAAACACCAATAACCCTGCTAAAACGCTTAAAAACAGTGAAAAACCGTCAAAAAACACCAATAACTCTGCTAAAACGCTTAAAAACAGTGAAAAACCGTCAAAAAACACCAATAACCCTGCTAAAACGCTTAAAAACAGTGAAAAACCGTCAAAAAACACCTATAACCCTGCTTAAACACTTAAAAACAGTGAAAAACCGTCAAAAAACACCAATAACCCTGCTAAAACGCTTAAAAACAGTGAAAAACCGTCAAAAAACACCAATAACCCTGCTAAAACGCTTGAAAACAGTGAAAAACCGTCAAAAAACACCAATAACCCTGCTAAAACGCTTAAAAACAGTGAAAAACCGTCAAAAAACACCAATAACCCTGCTAAAACGCTTAAAAACAGTGAAAAACCGTCAAAAAACACCAATAACCCTGCTAAAACGCTTAAAAACAGTGAAAAACCGTCAAAAAACACCAATAACCCTGCTAAAACGCTTAAAAACAGTGAAAAACCGTCAAAAAACACCAATAACCCTGCTAAAACGCTTAAAAACAGTGAAAAACCGTCAAAAAACATTAATAACCTTGCTAAAACGCTTAAAAACAGTGAAAAACCGTCAAAAAACACCAATAACCCTGCTAAAACGCTTAAAAACAGTGAAAAACCGTCAAAAATCACCAATAACCCTGCTAAAACGCTTAAAAACAGTGAAAAACCGTCAAAAAACACCAATAACCCTGCTAAAACGCATAAAAAAAAAAAAGGGAAAAACCGTCAAAAAACACCAATAACACTGCTAAAACGCTTAAAAACAGTGAAAAACCGTCAAAAAACACCAATAACCCTGCTAAAACGCTTAAAAACAGTGAAAAACCGTCAAAAAACACCAATAACCCTGCTAAAACGCTTAAAAACAGTGAAAAACCGTCAAAAAACACCAATAACCCTGCTAAAACGCTTAAAAACAGTGAAAAACCGTCAAAAAACACCAATAACCCTGCTTAAACGCTTAAAAACAGTGGAAAACCGTCAAAAAACACCAATAACCCTGCTGAAACGCTTAAAAACAGTGAAAAACCGTCAAAAAACACCAATAACCCTGCTAAAACGCTTAAAAACAGTGAAAAACCGTCAAAAAACACCAATAACACTGCTAAAATGCTTAAAAACAGTGAAAAACCGTCAAAAAACACCAATAACCCTGCTAAAACGCTTAAAAACAGTGAAAAACCGTCAAAAAACACCAATAACCCTGCTAAAACGCTTAAAAACAGTGAAAAACCGTCAAAAATCTCCAATAACCCTGCTAAAACGCTTAAAAACAGTGAAAAACCGTCAAAAAACACCAATAACCCTGCTAAAACGCTTAAAAACAGTGAAAAACCGTCAAAAAACACCAATAACCCTGCTTAAACGCTTAAAAACAGTGAAAAACCGTCAAAAAACACCAATTACCCTGCTAAAACGCTTAAAAACAGTGAAAAACCGTCAAAAAACACCAATAACCCTGCTAAAACGCTTAAAAACAGTGAAAAACCGTCAAAAAACACCAATAACCCTGCTAAAACGCTTAAAAACAGTGAAAAACCGTCAAAAAACACCAATAACCCTGCTAAAACGCTTAAAAACAGTGAAAAACCGTCAAAAAACACCAATAACCCTGCTAAGACGCTTAAAAACAGTGAAAAACCGTCAAAAAACACCAATAACCCTGCTAAAACGCTTAAAAACAATGGAAAACCGTCAAAAAACACCAATAACCCTGCTAAAACGCTTAAAAGCAGTGAAAAATCGTCAAAAAACACCAATAACCCTGCTGAAACGCTTAAAAACAGTGAAAAACCGTCAAAAAAACACCAATAACCCTGCTAAAACGCTTAAAAACGGTGGAAAAACGGTCAAAAAACTTCAATAACCCTGCTAAAACGCTTAAAAACAGTGAAAAACCGTCAAAAAACACCGATAACCCTGCTAAAACGCTTCAAAACAGTGAAAAACCGTCACAAAACACCAATAACCCTGCTAAAACGCTAAAAAACAGTGAAAAACCGTCAAAAAACACCAATAACCCTGCTAAAACGCTTAAAAACAGTGAAAAACCGTCAAAAAACACCAATAACCCTGCTAAAACGCTTAAAAACAGTGAAAAATCGTCAAAAAACACCAATAATCCTGCTAAAACGCTCAAAAACAGTGAAAAACCGTCAAAAAACACCAATAACCCTGCTAAAACGCTTAAAAACAGTGAAAAACCGTCAAAAAACACCAATAACCCTGCTAAGACGCTTAAAAACAGTGAAAAACCGTCAAAAAACACCAATAACCCTGCTAAAACGCTTAAAAACAATGGAAAACCGTCAAAAAACACCAATAACCCTGCTAAAACGCTTAAAAGCAGTGAAAAACCGTCAAAAAACACCAATAACCCTGCTGAAACGCTTAAAAACAGTGAAAAACCGTCAAAAAACACCAACAACCCTGCTAAAACGCTTAAAAACAGTGAAAAACCGTCAAAAAACACCAATAACCCTGCTAAAACGCTTAAAAACAGTGAAAAACCGTCAAAAAACACCGATAACCCTGCTAAAACGCTTAAAAACAGTGAAAAACCGTCACAAAACACCAATAACCCTGCTAAAACGCTAAAAAACAGTGAAAAACCGTCAAAAAACACCAATAACCCTGCTAAAACGCTTAAAAACAGTGAAAAACCGTCAAAAAACACCAATAACCCTGCTAAAACGCTTAAAAACAGTGAAAATTCGTCAAAAAACACCAATAATCCTGCTAAAACGCTCAAAAACAGTGAAAAACCGTCAAAAAACACCAATAACCCTGCTAAAACGCTTAAAAACATTGAAATACCGTCAAAAATCACCAATAACCCTGCTAAAACGCTTAAAAACAGTGAAAAACCGTCAAAAAACACCAATAACCCTGCTAAAACGCTTAAAAACAGTGAAAAACCGTCAAAAAACACCAATAACCCTGCTAAAACGCTTAAAAACAGTGAAAAACCGTCAAAAAACACCAATAACCCTGCTAAAACGCTTGAAAACAGTGAAAAGCCGTCAAAAAACACCAATAACCCTGCTAAAACGCTTAAAAACATTGAAAAACCGTCAAAAAACACCAATAACCCTGCTAAAACGCTTAAAAACAGTGAAAAACCGTCAAAAAACACCAATAACCCTGCTAAAACGCTTAAAAACAGTGAAAAACCGTCAAAAAACACCAATAACCCTGCTAAAACGCTTAAAAACAGTGAAAAACCGTCAAAAAACACCAATAACCCTGCTAAAACGCTTAAAAACAGTGAAAAACCGTCAAAAAACACCAATAACCCTGCTAAAACGCTTAAAAACAGTGAAAACCGCCAAAAAACACCAATAACCCTGCTAAAACGCTTAAAAACAGTGAAAACCCGTCAAAAAACACCAATAACCCTGCTAAAACGCTTAAAAACAGTGAAAAACCGTCAAAAAACACCAATAACCCTGCTAAAACGCTTAAAAACAGTGAAAACCCGTCAAAAAACACCAATAACCCTGCTTAAACGCTTAAAAACAGTGAAAAACCGTCAAAAAACACCAATTACCCTGCTAAAACGCTTAAAAACAGTGAAAAACCGTCAAAAAACACCAATAACCCTGCTAAAACGCTTAAAAACAGTGAAAAACCGTCAAAAAACACCAATAACCCTGCTAAAACGCTTAAAAACAGTGAAAAACCGTCAAAAAACACCAATAACCCTGCTAAAACGCTTAAAAACAGTGAAAAACCGTCAAAAAACACCAATAACCCTGCTAAGACGCTTAAAAACAGTGAAAAACCGTCAAAAAACACCAATAACCCTGCTAAAACGCTTAAAAACAATGGAAAACCGTCAAAAAACACCAATAACCCTGCTAAAACGCTTAAAAGCAGTGAAAAACCGTCAAAAAACACCAATAACCCTGCTGAAACGCTTAAAAACAGTGAAAAACCGTCAAAAAACACCAATAACCCTGCTAAAACGCTTAAAAACGGTGGAAAAACGGTCAAAAAACTTCAATAACCCTGCTAAAACGCTTAAAAACAGTGAAAAACCGTCAAAAAACACCGATAACCCTGCTAAAACGCTTAAAAACAGTGAAAAACCGTCACAAAACACCAATAACCCTGCTAAAACGCTAAAAAACAGTGAAAAACCGTCAAAAAACACCAATAACCCTGCTAAAACGCTTAAAAACAGTGAAAAACCGTCAAAAAACACCAATAACCCTGCTAAAACGCTTAAAAACAGTGAAAAATCGTCAAAAAACACCAATAATCCTGCTAAAACGCTCAAAAACAGTAAAAAACCGTCAAAAAACACCAATAACCCTGCTAAAACGCTTAAAAACAGTGAAAAACCGTCAAAAAACACCAATAACCCTGCTAAGACGCTTAAAAACAGTGAAAAACCGTCAAAAAACACCAATAACCCTGCTAAAACGCTTAAAAACAATGGAAAACCGTCAAAAAACACCAATAACCCTGCTAAAACGCTTAAAAGCAGTGAAAAACCGTCAAAAAACACCAATAACCCTGCTGAAACGCTTAAAAACAGTGAAAAACCGTCAAAAAACACCAACAACCCTGCTAAAACGCTTAAAAACAGTGAAAAACCGTCAAAAAACACCAATAACCCTGCTAAAACGCTTAAAAACAGTGAAAAACCGTCAAAAAACACCGATAACCCTGCTAAAACGCTTAAAAACAGTGAAAAACCGTCACAAAACACCAATAACCCTGCTAAAACGCTAAAAAACAGTGAAAAACCGTCAAAAAACACCAATAACCCTGCTAAAACGCTTAAAAACAGTGAAAAACCGTCAAAAAACACCAATAACCCTGCTAAAACGCTTAAAAACAGTGAAAAATCGTCAAAAAACACCAATAATCCTGCTAAAACGCTCAAAAACAGTGAAAAACCGTCAAAAAACACCAATAACCCTGCTAAAACGCTTAAAAACATTGAAATACCGTCAAAAATCACCAATAACCCTGCTAAAACGCTTAAAAACAGTGAAAAACCGTCAAAAAACACCAATAACCCTGCTAAAACGCTTAAAAACAGTGAAAAACCGTCAAAAAACACCAATAACCCTGCTAAAACGCTTAAAAACAGTGAAAAACCGTCAAAAAACACCAATAACCCTGCTAAAACGCTTGAAAACAGTGAAAAGCCGTCAAAAAACACCAATAACCCTGCTAAAACGCTTAAAAACAGTGAAAAACCGTCAAAAAACACCAATAACCCTGCTAAAACGCTTAAAAACAGTGAAAAACCGTCAAAAAACACCAATAACCCTGCTAAAACGCTTAAAAACAGTGAAAAACCGTCAAAAAACACCAATAACCCTGCTAAAACGCTTAAAAACAGTGAAAAACCGTCAAAAAACACCAATAACCCTGCTGAAACGCTTAAAAACAGTGAAAAACCGTCAAAAAACACCAATAACCCTGCTAAAACGCTTAAAAACAGTGAAAAACCGTCAAAAAACACCAATAACCCTGCTAAAACGCTTAAAAACAGTGAAAAACCGTCAAAAAACACCAATAACCCTGCTGAAACGCTTAAAAAACAGTGAAAAACCGTCAAAAAACACCAATAACCCTGCTAAAACGCTTAAAAACAGTGAAAAACCGTCAAAAAACATTAATAACCTTGCTAAAACGCTTAAAAACAGTGAAAAACCGTCAAAAAACACCAATAACCCTGCTAAAACGCTTAAAAACAGTGAAAAACCGTCAAAAATCACCAATAACCCTGCTAAAACGCTTAAAAACAGTGAAAAACCGTCAAAAAACACCAATAACCCTGCTAAAACGCATAAAAAAAAAAAAGGGAAAAACCGTCAAAAAACACCAATAACACTGCTAAAACGCTTAAAAACAGTGAAAAACCGTCAAAAAACACCAATAACCCTGCTAAAACGCTTAAAAACAGTGAAAAACCGTCAAAAAACACCAATAACCCTGCTAAAACGCTTAAAAACAGTGAAAAACCGTCAAAAAACACCAATAACCCTGCTAAAACGCTTAAAAACAGTGAAAAACCGTCAAAAAACACCAATAACCCTGCTTAAACGCTTAAAAACAGTGGAAAACCGTCAAAAAACACCAATAACCCTGCTGAAACGCTTAAAAACAGTGAAAAACCGTCAAAAAACACCAATAACCCTGCTAAAACGCTTAAAAACAGTGAAAAACCGTCAAAAAACACCAATAACACTGCTAAAATGCTTAAAAACAGTGAAAAACCGTCAAAAAACACCAATAACCCTGCTAAAACGCTTAAAAACAGTGAAAAACCGTCAAAAAACACCAATAACCCTGCTAAAACGCTTAAAAACAGTGAAAAACCGTCAAAAATCACCAATAACCCTGCTAAAACGCTTAAAAACAGTGAAAAACCGTCAAAAAACACCAATAACCCTGCTAAAACGCTTAAAAACAGTGAAAAACCGTCAAAAAACACCAATAACCCTGCTTAAACGCTTAAAAACAGTGAAAAACCGTCAAAAAACACCAATTACCCTGCTAAAACGCTTAAAAACAGTGAAAAACCGTCAAAAAACACCAATAACCCTGCTAAAACGCTTAAAAACAGTGAAAAACCGTCAAAAAACACCAATAACCCTGCTAAAACGCTTAAAAACAGTGAAAAACCGTCAAAAAACACCAATAACCCTGCTAAAACGCTTAAAAACAGTGAAAAACCGTCAAAAAACACCAATAACCCTGCTAAGACGCTTAAAAACAGTGAAAAACCGTCAAAAAACACCAATAACCCTGCTAAAACGCTTAAAAACAATGGAAAACCGTCAAAAAACACCAATAACCCTGCTAAAACGCTTAAAAGCAGTGAAAAATCGTCAAAAAACACCAATAACCCTGCTGAAACGCTTAAAAACAGTGAAAAACCGTCAAAAAACACCAATAACCCTGCTAAAACGCTTAAAAACGGTGGAAAAACGGTCAAAAAACTTCAATAACCCTGCTAAAACGCTTAAAAACAGTGAAAAACCGTCAAAAAACACCGATAACCCTGCTAAAACGCTTCAAAACAGTGAAAAACCGTCACAAAACACCAATAACCCTGCTAAAACGCTAAAAAACAGTGAAAAACCGTCAAAAAACACCAATAACCCTGCTAAAACGCTTAAAAACAGTGAAAAACCGTCAAAAAACACCAATAACCCTGCTAAAACGCTTAAAAACAGTGAAAAATCGTCAAAAAACACCAATAATCCTGCTAAAACGCTCAAAAACAGTGAAAAACCGTCAAAAAACACCAATAACCCTGCTAAAACGCTTAAAAACAGTGAAAAACCGTCAAAAAACACCAATAACCCTGCTAAGACGCTTAAAAACAGTGAAAAACCGTCAAAAAACACCAATAACCCTGCTAAAACGCTTAAAAACAATGGAAAACCGTCAAAAAACACCAATAACCCTGCTAAAACGCTTAAAAGCAGTGAAAAACCGTCAAAAAACACCAATAACCCTGCTGAAACGCTTAAAAACAGTGAAAAACCGTCAAAAAACACCAACAACCCTGCTAAAACGCTTAAAAACAGTGAAAAACCGTCAAAAAACACCAATAACCCTGCTAAAACGCTTAAAAACAGTGAAAAACCGTCAAAAAACACCGATAACCCTGCTAAAACGCTTAAAAACAGTGAAAAACCGTCACAAAACACCAATAACCCTGCTAAAACGCTAAAAAACAGTGAAAAACCGTCAAAAAACACCAATAACCCTGCTAAAACGCTTAAAAACAGTGAAAAACCGTCAAAAAACACCAATAACCCTGCTAAAACGCTTAAAAACAGTGAAAAATCGTCAAAAAACACCAATAATCCTGCTAAAACGCTCAAAAACAGTGAAAAACCGTCAAAAAACACCAATAACCCTGCTAAAACGCTTAAAAACATTGAAATACCGTCAAAAATCACCAATAACCCTGCTAAAACGCTTAAAAACAGTGAAAAACCGTCAAAAAACACCAATAACCCTGCTAAAACGCTTAAAAACAGTGAAAAACCGTCAAAAAACACCAATAACCCTGCTAAAACGCTTAAAAACAGTGAAAAACCGTCAAAAAACACCAATAACCCTGCTAAAACGCTTGAAAACAGTGAAAAGCCGTCAAAAAACAACAATAACCCTGCTAAAACGCTTAAAAACATTGAAAAACCGTCAAAAAACACCAATAACCCTGCTAAAACGCTTAAAAACAGTGAAAAACCGTCAAAAAACACCAATAACCCTGCTAAAACGCTTAAAAACAGTGAAAAACCGTCAAAAAACACCAATAACCCTGCTAAAACGCTTAAAAACAGTGAAAAACCGTCAAAAAACACCAATAACCCTGCTAAAACGCTTAAAAACAGTGAAAAACCGTCAAAAAACACCAATAACCCTGCTAAAACGCTTAAAAACAGTGAAAAACCGCCAAAAAACACCAATAACCCTGCTAAAACGCTTAAAAACAGTGAAAACCCGTCAAAAAACACCAATAACCCTGCTAAAACGCTTAAAAACAGTGAAAAACCGTCAAAAAACACCAATAACCCTGCTAAAACGCTTAAAAACAGTGAAAAACCGTCAAAAAACACCAATAACCCTGCTTAAACGCTTAAAAACAGTGAAAAACCGTCAAAAAACACCAATTACCCTGCTAAAACGCTTAAAAACAGTGAAAAACCGTCAAAAAACACCAATAACCCTGCTAAAACGCTTAAAAACAGTGAAAAACCGTCAAAAAACACCAATAACCCTGCTAAAACGCTTAAAAACAGTGAAAAACCGTCAAAAAACACCAATAACCCTGCTAAAACGCTTAAAAACAGTGAAAAACCGTCAAAAAACACCAATAACCCTGCTAAGACGCTTAAAAACAGTGAAAAACCGTCAAAAAACACCAATAACCCTGCTAAAACGCTTAAAAACAATGGAAAACCGTCAAAAAACACCAATAACCCTGCTAAAACGCTTAAAAGCAGTGAAAAACCGTCAAAAAACACCAATAACCCTGCTGAAACGCTTAAAAACAGTGAAAAACCGTCAAAAAACACCAACAACCCTGCTAAAACGCTTAAAAACAGTGAAAAACCGTCAAAAAACACCAATAACCCTGCTAAAACGCTTAAAAACAGTGAAAAACCGTCAAAAAACACCGATAACCCTGCTAAAACGCTTAAAAACAGTGAAAAACCGTCACAAAACACCAATAACCCTGCTAAAACGCTAAAAAACAGTGAAAAACCGTCAAAAAACACCAATAACCCTGCTAAAACGCTTAAAAACAGTGAAAAACCGTCAAAAAACACCAATAACCCTGCTAAAACGCTTAAAAACAGTGAAAAATCGTCAAAAAACACCAATAATCCTGCTAAAACGCTCAAAAACAGTGAAAAACCGTCAAAAAACACCAATAACCCTGCTAAAACGCTTAAAAACATTGAAATACCGTCAAAAATCACCAATAACCCTGCTAAAACGCTTAAAAACAGTGAAAAACCGTCAAAAAACACCAATAACCCTGCTAAAACGCTTAAAAACAGTGAAAAACCGTCAAAAAACACCAATAACCCTGCTAAAACGCTTAAAAACAGTGAAAAACCGTCAAAAAACACCAATAACCCTGCTAAAACGCTTGAAAACAGTGAAAAGCCGTCAAAAAACACCAATAACCCTGCTAAAACGCTTAAAAACAGTGAAAAACCGTCAAAAAACACCAATAACCCTGCTAAAACGCTTAAAAACAGTGAAAAACCGTCAAAAAACACCAATAACCCTGCTAAAACGCTTAAAAACAGTGAAAAACCGTCAAAAAACACCAATAACCCTGCTAAAACGCTTAAAAACAGTGAAAAACCGTCAAAAAACACCAATAACCCTGCTGAAACGCTTAAAAACAGTGAAAAACCGTCAAAAAACACCAATAACCCTGCTAAAACGCTTAAAAACAGTGAAAAACCGTCAAAAAACACCAATAACCCTGCTAAAACGCTTAAAAACAGTGAAAAACCGTCAAAAAACACCAATAACCCTGCTGAAACGCTTAAAAACAGTGAAAAACCGTCAAAAAACACCAATAACCCTGCTAAAACGCTTAAAAACAGTGAAAAACCGTCAAAAAACACCAATAACCCTGCTAAAACGCTTAAAAACAGTGAAAAACCGTCAAAAAACACCAATAACCCTGCTAAAACGCTTAAAAACAGTGAAAAACCGTCAAAAAACACCAATAACCCTGCTAAAACGCTTAAAAACAGTGAAAAACCGTCAAAAAACACCAATAACCCTGCTAAAACGCTTAAAAACAGTGAAAAACCGTCAAAAAACACCAATAACCCTGCTAAAACGCTTAAAAAATGTGAAAAACCGTCAAAAAACACCAATAACCCTGCTAAAACGCTTAAAAACAGTGAAAAACCGTCAAAAAACACCAATAACCCTGCTAAAACGCTTAAAAACAGTGAAAAACCGTCAAAAAACACCAATAACCCTGCTAAAACGCTTAAAAACAGTGAAAAACCGTCAAAAAACACCAATAACCCTGCTAAAACGCTTAAAAACAGTGAAAAACCGTCAAAAAACACCAATAACCCTGC
>NW_027556455.1:0-16751 GCF_964204865.1 Styela clava
AAGCGTTTTAGCAGGGTTATTGGTGTTTTTTGACGGTTTTTCACTGTTTTTAAGCGTTTTAGCAGGGTTATTGGTGTTTTTTGACGGTTTTTCACTGTTTTTAAGCGTTTTAGCAGAGTTATTGGTGTTTTTTGACGGTTTTTTCACTGTTTTTAAGCGTTTTAGCAGGGTTATTGGTGTTTTTTGACGGTTTTTCACTGATTTTAAGCGTTTTAGCAGGGTTATTGGTGTTTTTTGACGGTTTTTCACTGTTTTTAAGCGTTTTAGCAGGGTTATTGGTGTTTTTTTGACGGTTTTTCAGTGTTTTTAAGCGTTTTAGCAGGGTTATTGGTGTTTTTTGACGGTTTTTCACTGTTTTTAAGCGTTTTAGCAGGGTTATTGGTGTTTTTTGACGGTTTTTCACTGTTTTTAAGCGTTTTAGCAGAGTTATTGGTGTTTTTTGACGTTTTTCACTGTTTTAAGCGTTTTAGCAGGGTTATTGGTGTTTTTTGACGGTTTTTCACTGTTTTTAAGCGTTTTAGCAGGGTTATTGGTGTTTTTTGACGGTTTTTCACTGTTTTTAAGCGTTTTAGCAGGGTTATTGTTTTTTTTTTGACGGTTTTTCACTATTTTTAGGCGTTTTAGCAGGGTTATTGGTGTTTTTTGACGGTTTTTCACTGTTTTCAAGCGTTTTAGCATGGTTATTGGTGTTTTTTGACGGTTTTTCACTGTTTTCAAGCGTTTTAGCAGGGTTATTGGTGTTTTTTGACGGTTTTTCACTGTTTTTAAGCGTTTTAGCAGGGTTATTGGTGTTTTTTGACGGTTTTTCACTGTTTTTAAGCGTTTTAGCAGGGTTATTGGTGTTTTTTGACGGTTTTCACTGTTTTTAAGCGTTTTAGCAGGGTTATTGGTGTTTTTTGACGGTTTTTCACTGTTTTTAAGCGTTTTAGCAGGGTTATTGGTGTTTTTTGACGGTTTTTCCACTGTTTTTAAGCGTTTTAGCAGGGTTATTGGTGTTTTTTGACGGTTTTTCACTGTTTTTAAGCGTTTTAGCAGGGTTATTGGTGTTTTTTGACGGTTTTTCACTGTTTTTAAGCGTTTCAGCAAAGTTTTTGGTGTTTTTTGACGGTTTTTTACTGCTTTCAAGCGTTTTAGCAGGGTTATTGGTGTTTTTTGACGGTTTTTCACTGTTTTTAAGCGTTTTAGCAGGGTTATTGGTGTTTTTTGACGGTTTTTCACTGTTTTTAAGCGTTTTAGCAGGGTTATTGATGTTTTATGACGGGTTTTCACTGTTTTTAAGCGTTTTAGCAGGGTTATTGGTGTTTTTTGACGGTTTTTCACTGTTTTTAAGCGTTATAGCAGGGTTATTGGTGTTTTTTGACGGTTTTTCACTGTTTTAAGCGTTTTAGCAGGGTTATTGGTGTTTTTTGACGGTTTTTCACTGTTTTTAAGCGTTTTAGCAAGGTTATTGGTGTTTTTTGACGGTTTTTCACTGTTTTTAAGCGTTTTAGCAGGGTTATTGGTGTTTTTTGACGGTTTTTCACTGTTTTTAAGCGTTTTAGCAGGGTTATTGGTGTTTTTTGACGGTTTTTCACTGTTTTTAAGCGTTTTGGCAAGGTTATTGGGGTTTTTCACTGTTTTTAAGCGTTTTAGCAGGGTTATTGGTGTTTTTTGACGGTTTTTCACTGTTTATAAGCGTTTTTGCAAGGTTATTGGTGTTTTTTGACGGTTTTTCACTGTTTTTAAGCGTTTTAGCAGGGTTATTGGTGTTTTTTGACGGTTTTTCACTGTTTTTAAGCGTTTTAGCAGGGTTATTGGTGTTTTTTGACGGTTTTTCAATGTTTTTAAGCGTTTTAGCAGGGTTATTGGTGTTTTTTGACGGTTTTCCACTGTTTTTAAGCGTTTTAGCAGGGTTATTGGTGTTTTTTGACGGTTTTTCACTGTTCTTAAGCGTTTTAGCATGGTTATTGGTGTTTTTTGACGGTTTTTCACTGTTTTTAAGCGTTTTAGCAGGGTTTTTGGTGTTTTTTGACGGTTTTTCACTGCTTTTAAGCGTTTTAGCAGGGTTATTGGTGTTTTTTGACGGTTTTTCACTGTTTTTAAGCGTTTTAGCAGGGTTATTGGTGTTTTTTGACGGTTTTTCACTGTTTTTAAGCTTTTCAGCAAGGTTATTGGTGTCTTTTGACGGTTTTTCACTGTTTTTAAGCGTTTTAGCAGGGTTATTGGTGTTTTTTGACGGTTTTTCACTGTTTTTAAGCGTTTTAGCAGGGTTATTGGTGTTTTTTGACGGTTTTTCACTGTTTTAAGCGTTTTAGCAGGGTTATTGGTGTTTTTTGACGGTTTTTCACTGTTTTTGAGCGTTTTAGCAAGGTTATTGGTGTTTTTTGACGGTTTTTCACTGTTTTTAAGCGTTTTAGCAGGGTTATTGGTGTTTTTTGACGGTTTTTCACTGTTTTTAAGCGTTTTAGCAGGGTTATTGGTGTTTTTTGACGGTTTTTCACTGTTTTTAAGCGTTTTAGCAAGGTTATTGGTGTTTTTTGACGGTTTTTCACTGTTTTTAAGCGTTTTAGCAGGGTTATTGGTGTTTTTTGACGGTTTTTCACGGTTTTTAAGCGTTTTAGCAGGGTTATTGGTGTTTTTTGACGGTTTTTCACTGTTTTTAAGCGTTTTAGCAGGGTTATTGGTGTTTTTTGACGGTTTTTCACTGTTTTTAAGCGTTTTAGCAGGGTTATTGGTGTTTTTTGACGGTTTTTCAATGTTTTTAAGCGTTTTAGCAGGGTTATTGGTGTTTTTTGACGGTTTTCCACTGTTTTTAAGCGTTTTAGCAGGGTTATTGGTGTTTTTTGACGGTTTTTCACTGTTCTTAAGCGTTTTAGCATGGTTATTGGTGTTTTTGACGGTTTTTCACTGTTTTTAAGCGTTTTAGCAGGGTTTTTGGTGTTTTTTGACGGTTTTTCACTGCTTTTAAGCGTTTTAGCAGGGTTATTGGTGTTTTTTGACGGTTTTTCACTGTTTTTAAGCGTTTTAGCAGGGTTATTGGTGTTTTTTGACGGTTTTTCACTGTTTTTAAGCTTTTCAGCAAGGTTATTGGTGTCTTTTGACGGTTTTTCACTGTTTTTAAGCGTTTTAGCAGGGTTATTGGTGTTTTTTGACGGTTTTTCACTGTTTTTAAGCGTTTTAGCAGGGTTATTGGTGTTTTTTGACGGTTTTTCACTGTTTTAAGCGTTTTAGCAGGGTTATTGGTGTTTTTTGACGGTTTTTCACTGTTTTTGAGCGTTTTAGCAAGGTTATTGGTGTTTTTTGACGGTTTTTCACTGTTTTTAAGCGTTTTAGCAGGGTTATTGGTGTTTTTTGACGGTTTTTCACTGTTTTTAAGCGTTTTAGCAGGGTTATTGGTGTTTTTTGACGGTTTTTCACTGTTTTTAAGCGTTTTAGCAAGGTTATTGGTGTTTTTTGACGGTTTTTCACTGTTTTTAAGCGTTTTAGCAGGGTTATTGGTGTTTTTTGACGGTTTTTCACTGTTTTTAAGCGTTTTAGCAGGGTTATTGGTGTTTTTTGACGGTTTTTCACTGTTTTTAAGCGTTTTAGCAGGGTTATTGGTGTTTTTTGACGGTTTTTCACTGTTTTTAAGCGTTTTAGCAGGGTTATTGGTGTTTTTTTGACGGTTTTTCAATGTTTTTTAGCGTTTTAGCAGGGTTATTGGTGTTTTTGACGGTTTTCCATTGTTTTTAAGCGTTTTAGCAGGGTTATTGGTGTTTTTTGACGGTTTTTCACTGTTCTTAAGCGTTTTAGCATGGTTATTGGTGTTTTTTGACGGTTTTTCACTGTTTTTAAGCGTTTTAGCAGGGTTTTTGGTGTTTTTTGACGGTTTTTCACTGCTTTTAAGCGTTTTAGCAGGGTTATTGGTGTTTTTTGACGGTTTTTCACTGTTTTTAAGCGTTTTAGCAGGGTTAATGGTGTTTTTTGACGGTTTTTCACTGTTTTTAAGCGTTTCAGCAAAGTTTTTGGTGTTTTTTGACGGTTTTTTACTGCTTTCAAGCGTTTTAGCAGGGTTATTTGTGTTTTTTGACGGTTTTTCACTGTTTTTAAGCGTTTTAGCAGGGTTATTGGTGTTTTTTGACGGTTTTTCACTGTTTTTAAGCGTTTTAGCAGGGTTATTGATGTTTTATGACGGGTTTTCACTGTTTTTAAGCGTTTTAGCAGGGTTATTGGTGTTTTTTGACGGTTTTTCACTGTTTTTAAGCGTTATAGCAGGGTTATTGGTGTTTTTTGACGGTTTTTCACTGTTTTAAGCGTTTTAGCAGGGTTATTGGTGTTTTTTGACGGTTTTTCACTGTTTTTAAGCGTTTTAGCAAGGTTATTGGTGTTTTTTGACGGTTTTTCACTGTTTTTAAGCGTTTTAGCAGGGTTATTGGTGTTTTTTGACGGTTTTTCACTGTTTTTAAGCGTTTTGGCAAGGTTATTGGGGTTTTTCACTGTTTTTAAGCGTTTTAGCAGGGTTATTGGTGTTTTTTGACGGGTTTTCACTGTTTTAAGCGTTTTAGCAGGGTTATTGGTGTTTTTTTGACGGTTTTTCACTGTTTTTAAGCGTTTTAGCAAGGTTATTGGTGTTTTTTGACGGTTTTTCACTGTTTTTAAGCGTTTTAGCAGGGTTATTGGTGTTTTTTGACGGTTTTCCACTGTTTTTAAGCGTTTTAGCAGGGTTATTGGTGTTTTTTGACGGTTTTTCACTGTTTTTAAGCGTTTTAGCAGGGTTATTGGTGTTTTTTGACGGTTTTTCACTGTTTTTAAGCGTTTTAGCAGGGTTATTGGTGTTTTTTGACGGTTTTTCAATGTTTTTAAGCGTTTTAGCAGGGTTATTGGTGTTTTTTGACGGTTTTTCACTGTTTTTAAGCGTTTTAGCAAGGTTATTGGTGTTTTTTGACGGTTTTTCACTGTTTTTAAGCGTTTTAGCAGGGTTATTGGTGTTTTTGACGGTTTTTCACTGTTTTTAAGCGTTTTAGCAGGGTTATTGGTGTTTTTTGACGGCTTTTCACTGTTTTTAAGCGTTTTAGCAAGGTTATTGGTGTTTTTTGACGGTTTTTCACTGTTTTTAAACGTTTTAGCAGGGTTATTGGTGTTTTTTGACGGGTTTTCACTGTTTTTAAGCGTTTTAGCAGGGTTATTGGTGTTTTTTGACGGTTTTTCACTGTTTTTAAGCGTTTTAGCAGGGTTATTGGTGTCTTTTGACGGTTTTTCACTGTTTTTAAGCGTTTTAGCAGGGTTATTGGTGTTTTTTGACGGTTTTTCACTGTTTTTAAGCGTTTTAGCAGGGTTATTGGTGTTTTTTGACGGTTTTTCACTGTTTTAAGCGTTTTAGCAGGGTTATTGGTGTTTTTTGACGGTTTTTCACTGTTTTTAAGCGTTTTAGCAGGGTTATTGGTGTTTTTTGACGGTTTTTCACTGTTTTTAAGCGTTTTAGCAGGGTTATTGGTGTTTTTTGACGGTTTTTCACTGTTTTTAAGCGTTTTAGCAAGGTTATTGGTGTTTTTTGACGGTTTTTCACTGTTTTTAAGCGTTTTAGCAGGGTTATTGGTGTTTTTTGACGGTTTTTCACTGTTTTTAAGCGTTTTAGCAGGGTTATTGGTGTTTTTTGACGGTTTTTCACTGTTTTTAAGCGTTTTAGCAGGGTTATTGGTGTTTTTTGACGGTTTTTCACTGTTTTTAAGCGTTTTAGCAGGGTTATTGGTGTTTTTTGACGGTTTTTCAATGTTTTTTAGCGTTTTAGCAGGGTTATTGGTGTTTTTGACGGTTTTCCATTGTTTTTAAGCGTTTTAGCAGGGTTATTGGTGTTTTTTGACGGTTTTTCACTGTTCTTAAGCGTTTTAGCATGGTTATTGGTGTTTTTGACGGTTTTTCACTGTTTTTAAGCGTTTTAGCAGGGTTTTTGGTGTTTTTTGACGGTTTTTCACTGCTTTTAAGCGTTTTAGCAGGGTTATTGGTGTTTTTTGACGGTTTTTCACTGTTTTTAAGCGTTTTAGCAGGGTTAATGGTGTTTTTTGACGGTTTTTCACTGTTTTTAAGCGTTTCAGCAAAGTTTTTGGTGTTTTTTGACGGTTTTTTACTGCTTTCAAGCGTTTTAGCAGGGTTATTTGTGTTTTTTGACGGTTTTTCACTGTTTTTAAGCGTTTTAGCAGGGTTATTGGTGTTTTTTGACGGTTTTTCACTGTTTTTAAGCGTTTTAGCAGGGTTATTGATGTTTTATGACGGGTTTTCACTGTTTTTAAGCGTTTTAGCAGGGTTATTGGTGTTTTTTGACGGTTTTTCACTGTTTTTAAGCGTTATAGCAGGGTTATTGGTGTTTTTTGACGGTTTTTCACTGTTTTAAGCGTTTTAGCAGGGTTATTGGTGTTTTTTGACGGTTTTTCACTGTTTTTAAGCGTTTTAGCAAGGTTATTGGTGTTTTTTGACGGTTTTTCACTGTTTTTAAGCGTTTTAGCAGGGTTATTGGTGTTTTTTGACGGTTTTTCACTGTTTTTAAGCGTTTTAGCAGGGTTATTGGTGTTTTTTGACGGTTTTTCACTGTTTTTAAGCGTTTTGGCAAGGTTATTGGGGTTTTTCACTGTTTTTAAGCGTTTTAGCAGGGTTATTGGTGTTTTTTGACGATTTTTCACTGTTTATAAGCGTTTTTGCAAGGTTATTGGTGTTTTTTGACGGTTTTTCACTGTTTTTAAGCGTTTTAGCAGGGTTATTGGTGTTTTTTGACGGTTTTTCACTGTTTTTAAGCGTTTTAGCAGGGTTATTGGTGTTTTTTGACGGTTTTTCAATGTTTTTAAGCGTTTTAGCAGGGTTATTGGTGTTTTTTGACGGTTTTCCACTGTTTTTAAGCGTTTTAGCAGGGTTATTGGTGTTTTTTGACGGTTTTTCACTGTTCTTAAGCGTTTTAGCATGGTTATTGGTGTTTTTTGACGGTTTTTCACTGTTTTTAAGCGTTTTAGCAGGGTTTTTGGTGTTTTTTGACGGTTTTTCACTGCTCTTAAGCGTTTTAGCAGGGTTATTGGTGTTTTTTGACGGTTTTTCACTGTTTTTAAGCGTTTTAGCAGGGTTATTGGTGTTTTTTGACGGTTTTTCACTGTTTTTAAGCTTTTCAGCAAGGTTATTGGTGTCTTTTGACGGTTTTTCACTGTTTTTAAGCGTTTTAGCAGGGTTATTGGTGTTTTTTGACGGTTTTTCACTGTTTTTAAGCGTTTTGGCAAGGTTATTGGGGTTTTTCACTGTTTTTAAGCGTTTTAGCAGGGTTATTGGTGTTTTTTGACGGTTTTTCACTGTTTATAAGCGTTTTTGCAAGGTTATTGGTGTTTTTTGACGGTTTTTCACTGTTTTTAAGCGTTTTAGCAGGGTTATTGGTGTTTTTTGACGGTTTTTCACTGTTTTTAAGCGTTTTAGCAGGGTTATTGGTGTTTTTTGACGGTTTTTCAATGTTTTTAAGCGTTTTAGCAGGGTTATTGGTGTTTTTTGACGGTTTTCCACTGTTTTTAAGCGTTTTAGCAGGGTTATTGGTGTTTTTTGACGGTTTTTCACTGTTCTTAAGCGTTTTAGCATGGTTATTGGTGTTTTTTGACGGTTTTTCACTGTTTTTAAGCGTTTTAGCAGGGTTTTTGGTGTTTTTTGACGGTTTTTCACTGCTTTTAAGCGTTTTAGCAGGGTTATTGGTGTTTTTTGACGGTTTTTCACTGTTTTTAAGCGTTTTAGCAGGGTTATTGGTGTTTTTTGACGGTTTTTCACTGTTTTTAAGCTTTTCAGCAAGGTTATTGGTGTCTTTTGACGGTTTTTCACTGTTTTTAAGCGTTTTAGCAGGGTTATTGGTGTTTTTTGACGGTTTTTCACTGTTTTTAAGCGTTTTAGCAGGGTTATTGGTGTTTTTTGACGGTTTTTCACTGTTTTAAGCGTTTTAGCAGGGTTATTGGTGTTTTTTGACGGTTTTTCACTGTTTTTAAGCGTTTTAGCAAGGTTATTGGTGTTTTTTGACGGTTTTTCACTGTTTTTAAGCGTTTTAGCAGGGTTATTGGTGTTTTTTGACGGTTTTTCACTGTTTTTAAGCGTTTTAGCAGGGTTATTGGTGTTTTTTGACGGTTTTTCACTGTTTTTAAGCGTTTTAGCAAGGTTATTGGTGTTTTTTGACGGTTTTTCACTGTTTTTAAGCGTTTTAGCAGGGTTATTGGTGTTTTTTGACGGTTTTTCACTGTTTTTAAGCGTTTTAGCAGGGTTATTGGTGTTTTTTGACGGTTTTTCACTGTTTTTAAGCGTTTTAGCAGGGTTTTTGGTGTTTTTTGACGGTTTTTCACTGCTTTTAAGCGTTTTAGCAGGGTTATTGGTGTTTTTTGACGGTTTTTCACTGTTTTTAAGCGTTTTAGCAGGGTTATTGGTGTTTTTTGACGGTTTTTCACTGTTTTTAAGCGTTTTAGCAAGGTTATTGGTGTCTTTTGACGGTTTTTCACTGTTTTTAAGCGTTCTGGCAGGGTTATTGGTGTTTTTTGACGGTTTTTCACTGTTTTTAAGCGTTTTAGCAGGGTTATTGGTGTTTTTTGACGGGTTTTCACTGTTTTAAGCGTTTTAGCAGGGTTATTGGTGTTTTTTTGACGGTTTTTCACTGTTTTTAAGCGTTTTAGCAAGGTTATTGGTGTTTTTTGACGGTTTTTCACTGTTTTTAAGCGTTTTAGCAGGGTTATTGGTGTTTTTTGACGGTTTTCCACTGTTTTTAAGCGTTTTAGCAGGGTTATTGGTGTTTTTTGACGGTTTTTCACTGTTTTTAAGCGTTTTAGCAGGGTTATTGGTGTTTTTTGACGGTTTTTCACTGTTTTTAAGCGTTTTAGCAGGGTTATTGGTGTTTTTTGACGGTTTTTCAATGTTTTTAAGCGTTTTAGCAGGGTTATTGGTGTTTTTTGACGGTTTTTCACTGTTTTTAAGCGTTTTAGCAAGGTTATTGGTGTTTTTTGACGGTTTTTCACTGTTTTTAAGCGTTTTAGCAGGGTTATTGGTGTTTTTGACGGTTTTTCACTGTTTTTAAGCGTTTTAGCAGGGTTATTGGTGTTTTTTGACGGCTTTTCACTGTTTTTAAGCGTTTTAGCAAGGTTATTGGTGTTTTTTGACGGTTTTTCACTGTTTTTAAACGTTTTAGCAGGGTTATTGGTGTTTTTTGACGGGTTTTCACTGTTTTTAAGCGTTTTAGCAGGGTTATTGGTGTTTTTTGACGGTTTTTCACTGTTTTTAAGCGTTTTAGCAGGGTTATTGGTGTTTTTTGACGGTTTTTCACTGTTTTTAAGCGTTTTAGCAGGGTTATTGGTGTTTTTTGACGGTTTTTCACTGTTATAGAGCGTTTTATCAGGGTTATTGGTGTTTTTTGACGGTTTTTCACTGTTTTTAAGCGTTTTAGCAGGGTTATTGGTGTTTTTTGACGGTTTTTCAATGTTTTTAAGCGTTTTAGCAGGGTTATTGGTGTTTTTTGACGGTTTTCCACTGTTTTTAAGCGTTTTAGCAGGGTTATTGGTGTTTTTTGACGGTTTTTCACTGTTTTTAAGCGTTTTAGCATGGTTATTGGTGTTTTTTGACGGTTTTTTACTGTTTTTAAGCGTTTTAGCAGGGTTTTTGGTGTTTTTTGACGGTTTTTCACTGCTTTTAAGCGTTTTAGCAGGGTTATTGGTGTTTTTTGACGGTTTTTCACTGTTTTTAAGCGTTTTAGCAGGGTTATTGGTGTTTTTTGACGATTTTCCACTGTTTTTAAGCGTTTTAGCAGGGTTATTGGTGTTTTTTGACGGTTTTTCACTGTTTTTAAGCGTTTTAGCAGGGTTAATGGTGTTTTTTGACGGTTTTTCACTGTTTTTAAGCGTTTCAGCAAAGTTTTTGGTGTTTTTTGACGGTTTTTTACTGCTTTCAAGCGTTTTAGCAGGGTTATTGGTGTTTTTTGACGGTTTTTCACTGTTTTTAAGCGTTTTAGCAGGGTTATTGGTGTTTTATGACGGTTTTTCACTGTTTTTAAGCGTTTTAGCAGGGTTATTGATGTTTTATGACGGGTTTTCACTGTTTTTAAGCGTTTTAGCAGGGTTATTGGTGTTTTTTGACGGTTTTTCACTGTTTTTAAGCGTTATAGCAGGGTTATTGGTGTTTTTTGACGGTTTTTCACTGTTTTAAGCGTTTTAGCAGGGTTATTGGTGTTTTTTGACGGTTTTTCACTGTTTTTAAGCGTTTTAGCAAGGTTATTGGTGTTTTTTGACGGTTTTTCACTGTTTTTAAGCGTTTTAGCAGGGTTATTGGTGTTTTTTGACGGTTTTTCACTGTTTTTAAGCGTTTTAGCAGGGTTATTGGTGTTTTTTGACGGTTTTTCACTGTTTTTAAGCGTTTTGGCAAGGTTATTGGGGTTTTTCACTGTTTTTAAGCGTTTTAGCAGGGTTATTGGTGTTTTTTGACGGTTTTTCACTGTTTATAAGCGTTTTTGCAAGGTTATTGGTGTTTTTTGACGGTTTTTCACTGTTTTTAAGCGTTTTAGCAGGGTTATTGGTGTTTTTTGACGGTTTTTCACTGTTTTTAAGCGTTTTAGCAGGGTTATTGGTGTTTTTTGACGGTTTTTCAATGTTTTTAAGCGTTTTAGCAGGGTTATTGGTGTTTTTTGACGGTTTTCCACTGTTTTTAAGCGTTTTAGCAGGGTTATTGGTGTTTTTTGACGGTTTTTCACTGTTCTTAAGCGTTTTAGCATGGTTATTGGTGTTTTTTGACGGTTTTTCACTGTTTTTAAGCGTTTTAGCAGGGTTTTTGGTGTTTTTTGACGGTTTTTCACTGCTTTTAAGCGTTTTAGCAGGGTTATTAAGCGTTTTAGCAGGGTTATTGGTGTTTTTGACGGTTTTTCACTGTTTTTAAGCGTTTAGCAGGGTTATTGGTGTTTTTTGACGGTTTTTCACTGTTTTTAAGCTTTTCAGCAAGGTTATTGGTGTCTTTTGACGGTTTTTCCACTGTTTTAAGCGTTTTAGCAGGGTTATTGGTGTTTTTGACGGTTTTTCACTGTTTTTAAGCGTTTTAGCAGGGTTATTGGTGTTTTTTGACGGTTTTTCACTGTTTTAAGCGTTTTAGCAGGGTTATTGGTGTTTTTGACGGTTTTTCACTGTTTTTGAGCGTTTTAGCAAGGTTATTGGTGTTTTTTGACGGTTTTTCACTGTTTTTAAGCGTTTTAAGCAGGGTTATTGGTGTTTTTGACGGTTTTTCACTGTTTTAAGCGTTTTAGCAGGGTTATTGGTGTTTTTGACGGTTTTCACTGTTTTTAAGCGTTTTAGCAAGGTTATGGTGTTTTTTGACGGTTTTTCACTGTTTTTAAGCGTTTTAGCAGGGTTATTGGTGTTTTTTGACGGTTTTTCACTGTTTTTAAGCGTTTTAGCAGGGTTATTGGTGTTTTTTGACGGTTTTTCACTGTTTTTAAGCGTTTAGCAGGGTTATTGGTGTTTTTTGACGGTTTTTCACTGTTTTAAGCGTTTTAGCAGGGTTATTGGTGTTTTTTGACGGTTTTCAATGTTTTTAAGCGTTTTAGCAGGGTTATTGGTGTTTTTGACTTTTCACTGTTTTTAAGCGTTTTAGCAGGGTTATTGGTGTTTTTTGACGGTTTTTCACTGTTCTTAAGCGTTTTAGCATGGTTATTGGTGTTTTTGACGGTTTTCACTGTTTTAAGCGTTTTAGCAGGGTTTTTGGTGTTTTTTGACGGTTTTTCACTGCTTTTAAGCGTTTTAGCAGGGTTATTGGGTTTTTTTGACGGTTTTTCACTGTTTTTAAGCGTTTTAGCAGGGTTATTGGTGTTTTTTTGACGGTTTTTCACTGTTTTTAAGCTTTTCAGCAAGGTTATTGGTGTCTTTTGACGGTTTTTCACTGTTTTAAGCGTTTTAGCAGGGTTATTGGTGTTTTTTGACGGTTTTTCACTGTTTTTAAGCGTTTTAGCAGGGTTATTGGTGTTTTTTGACGGTTTTTCACTGTTTTAAGCGTTTTAGCAGGGTTATTGGTGTTTTTTGACGGTTTTTCACTGTTTTTGAGCGTTTTAGCAAGGTTATTGGTGTTTTTTGACGGGTTTTCACTGTTTTTAAGCGTTTTAGCAGGGTTATTGGTGTTTTTTGACGGTTTTTCACTGTTTTTAAGCGTTTTAGCAGGGTTATTGGTGTTTTTTGACGGTTTTCACTGTTTTTAAGCGTTTTAGCAAGGTTATTGGTGTTTTTTGACGGTTTTTCACTGTTTTTAAGCGTTTTAGCAGGGTTATTGGTGTTTTTTGACGGTTTTTCACTGTTTTTAAGCGTTTTAGCAGGGTTATTGGTGTTTTTTGACGGTTTTTCACTGTTTTTAAGCGTTTTAGCAGGGTTATTGGTGTTTTTTGACGGTTTTTCACTGTTTTTAAGCGTTTTAGCAGGGTTATTGGTGTTTTTTGACGGTTTTTCAATGTTTTTTAGCGTTTTAGCAGGGTTATTGGTGTTTTTGACGGTTTTTCATTGTTTTTAAGCGTTTTAGCAGGGTTATTGGTGTTTTTTGACGGTTTTTCACTGTTCTTAAGCGTTTTAGCATGGTTATTGGTGTTTTTTGACGGTTTTTCACTGTTTTTAAGCGTTTTAGCAGGGTTTTTGGTGTTTTTTGACGGTTTTTCACTGCTTTTAAGCGTTTTAGCAGGGTTATTGGTGTTTTTTGACGGTTTTTCACTGTTTTTAAGCGTTTTAGCAAGGTTATTGGTGTCTTTTGACGGTTTTTCACTGTTTTTAAGCGTTTTAGCAGGGTTATTGGTGTTTTTTTGACGGTTTTTCACTGTTTTTAAGCGTTTTAGCAGGGTTATTGGTGTTTTTTGACGGTTTTTCACTGTTTTTAAGCGTTTTAGCAGGGTTATTGGTGTTTCTTGACGGTTTTTCACTGTTTTTAAGCGTTTTAGCAGGGTTATTGTGTTTTTTTGACGGTTTTTCACTGTTTTTAAGCGTTTTAGCAAGGTTATTGGTGTTTTTTGACGGTTTTTCACTGTTTTAGGCGTTTTAGCAGGGTTATTGGTGTTTTTTGACGGTTTTTCACTGTTTTTAAGCGTTTTAGCAGGGTTATTGGTGTTTTTTGACGGTTTTTCACTGTTTTTAAGCGTTTTAGCAGGGTTATTGGTGTTTTTGACGGTTTTTCACTGTTTTTAAGGGCGTTTTAGCAGGGTTATTGGTGTTTTTTGACGGTTTTCAACTGTTTTTAAGCATTTTAGCAGGGTTATTGGTGTTTTTTGACGGTTTTTCACTGTTTTTAAGCGTTTAGCAAGGTTATTGGTGTTTTTTGACGGTTTTTCACTGTTTTTAAGCATTTTAGCAGGGTTATTGGTGTTTTTTGACGGTTTTTCACTGTTTTTAAGCGTTTTAGCAGGGTTATTGGTGTTTTTTTGACGGTTTCTCACTGTTTTTAAGCGTTTTAGCAGGGTTATTGGTGTTTTTTGACGGTTTTTCACTGTTTTTAAGCGTTTTAGCAGGGTTATTGGTGTTTTTTGACGGTTTTTCACTGTTTTTAAGCGTTTTAGCAGGGTTATTGGTGTTTTTTGACGGTTTTTCACTGTTTTTAAGCGTTTTAGCAAGGGTTATTGGTGTTTTTTGACGGTTTTTCACTGTTTTTAAGCGTTTTAGCAGGGTTTTTGGTGTTTTTTGACGGTTTTTCACTGTTTTTAAGCGTTTTAGCAGGGTTATTGGTGTTTTTTGACGGTTTTTCACTGTTTTTAAGCGTTTTAGCAGGGTTATTGGTGTTTCTTGACGGTTTTTCACTGTTTTAAGCGTTTTAGCAGGGTTATTGGTGTTTTTTGACGGTTTTTCACTGTTTTTAAGCGTTTTAGCAGGGTTATTGGTGTTTTTTGACGGTTTTTCACTGTTTTTAGGCGTTTTAGCAGGGTTATTGGTGTTTTTTGACGGTTTTTCACTGTTTTTAAGCGTTTTAGCAGGGTTATTGGTGTTTTTTGACGGTTTTTCACTGTTTTTAAGCGTTTTAGCAGGGTTATTGGTGTTTTTGACGGTTTTTCACTGTTTTTAAGGGCGTTTTAGCAGGGTTATTGGTGTTTTTTGACGGTTTTTAACTGTTTTTAAGCATTTTAGCAGGGTTATTGGTGTTTTTTGACGGTTTTTCACTGTTTTTAAGCGTTTTAGCAAGGTTATTGGTGTTTTTTGACGGTTTTTCACTGTTTTTAAGCATTTTAGCAGGGTTATTGGTGTTTTTTGACGGTTTTTCACTGTTTTTAAGCGTTTTAGCAGGGTTATTGGTGTTTTTTGACGGTTTCTCACTGTTTTTAAGCGTTTTAGCAGGGTTATTGGTGTTTTTTGACGGTTTTTCACTGTTTTTAAGCGTTTTAGCAAGGTTATTGGTGTTTTTTGACGGTTTTTCAATGTTTTTAAGCGTTTTAGCAGGGTTATTGGTGTTTTTTGACGGTTTTTCACTGTTTTTAAGCGTTTTAGCAAGGTTATTGGTGTTTTTTGACGGTTTTTCACTGTTTTAAGCGTTTTAGCAGGGTTTTTGGTGTTTTTTGACGGTTTTTCATTGTTTTTAAGCGTTTTAGCAGGGTTATTGGTGTTTTTTGACGGTTTTCACTGTTTTTAAGCGTTTTAGCAAGGTTATTGGTGTTTTTTGACGGTTTTTCATTGTTTTAAACGTTTTAGCAGGGTTATTGGTGTTTTTTGACGGGTTTTCACTGTTTTTAAGCGTTTTAGCAGGGTTATTGGTGTTTTTTGACGGTTTTTCACTGTTTTTAAGCGTTTTAGCAGGGTTATTGGTGTTTTTTGACGGTTTTTTCACTGTTTTAAGCGTTTTAGCAGGGTTATTGGTGTTTTTTGACGGTTTTTCACTGTTTTTAAGCGTTTTAGCAAGGTTATTGGTGTTTTTTGACGGTTTTTCACTGTTTTTAAGCGTTTTAGCAGGGTTATTGGTGTTTTTTGACGGTTTTTCACTGTTTTTAAGCGTTTTAGCAGGGTTATTGGTGTTTTTTGACGGTTTTTCACTGTTTTTAAGCGTTTTGGCAAGGTTATTGGGGTTTTTCACTGTTTTTAAGCGTTTTAGCAGGGTTATTGGTGTTTTTTGACGGTTTTTCACTGTTTATAAGCGTTTTTGCAAGGTTATTGGTGTTTTTTGACGGTTTTTCACTGTTTTTAAGCGTTTTAGCAGGGTTATTGGTGTTTTTTGACGGTTTTTCACTGTTTTTAAGCGTTTTAGCAGGGTTATTGGTGTTTTTTGACGGTTTTCAATGTTTTAAGCGTTTTAGCAGGGTTATTGGTGTTTTTGACGGTTTTCCACTGTTTTTAAGCGTTTTAGCAGGGTTATTGGTGTTTTTTGACGGTTTTTCACTGTTCTTAAGCGTTTTAGCATGGTTATTGGTGTTTTTTGACGGTTTTTCACTGTTTTTAAGCGTTTTAGCAGGGTTTTGGTGTTTTTTGACGGTTTTTCACTGCTTTTAAGCGTTTTAGCAGGGTTATTGGTGTTTTTTGACGGTTTTTCACTGTTTTTAAGCGTTTTAGCAGGGTTATTGGTGTTTTTTGACGGTTTTTCACTGTTTTTAAGCTTTTCAGCAGGTTATTGGTGTCTTTTGACGGTTTTTCACTGTTTTTAAGCGTTTTAGCAGGGTTATTGGTGTTTTTGACGGTTTTTCACTGTTTTTAAGCGTTTTAGCAGGGTTATTGGTGTTTTTGACGGTTTTTCACTGTTTTAAGCGTTTTAGCAGGGTTATTGGTGTTTTTTGACGGTTTTTCACTGTTTTTGAGCGTTTTAGCAAGGTTATTGGTGTTTTTTGACGGTTTTTCACTGTTTTTAAGCGTTTTAGCAGGGTTATTGGTGTTTTTTGACGGTTTTTCACTGTTTTTAAGCGTTTTAGCAGGGTTATTGGTGTTTTTTGACGGTTTTTCACTGTTTTTAGGCGTTTTAGCAAGGTTATTGGTGTTTTTTGACGGTTTTTCACTGTTTTTAAGCGTTTTAGCAGGGTTATTGGTGTTTTTTGACGGTTTTTCACTGTTTTTAAGCGTTTTAGCAGGGTTATTGGTGTTTTTGACGGTTTTTCACTGTTTTAAGCGTTTTAGCAGGGTTATTGGTGTTTTTTGACGGTTTTTCACTGTTTTTAAGCGTTTTAGCAGGGTTATTGGTGTTTTTTGACGGTTTTTCAATGTTTTTAAGCGTTTTAGCAGGGTTATTGGTGTTTTTTGACGGTTTTCCACTGTTTTTAAGCGTTTTAGCAGGGTTATTGGTGTTTTTTGACGGTTTTTCACTGTTCTTAAGCGTTTTAGCATGGTTATTGGTGTTTTTTGACGGTTTTTCACTGTTTTTAAGCGTTTTAGCAGGGTTTTTGGTGTTTTTTGACGGTTTTTCACTGCTTTTAAGCGTTTTAGCAGGGTTATTGGTGTTTTTTGACGGTTTTTCACTGTTTTTAAGCGTTTTAGCAGGGTTATTGGTGTTTTTTGACGGTTTTTCACTGTTTTTAAGCTTTTCAGCAAGGTTATTGGTGTCTTTTGACGGTTTTTCACTGTTTTTAAGCGTTTTAGCAGGGTTATTGGTGTTTTTGACGGTTTTTCACTGTTTTTAAGCGTTTTAGCAGGGTTATTGGTGTTTTTTGACGGGGTTTCACTGTTTTAAGCGTTTTAGCAGGGTTATTGGTGTTTTTTGACGGTTTTTCACTGTTTTTGAGCGTTTTAGCAAGGTTATTGGTGTTTTTTGACGGTTTTTCACTGTTTTTAAGCGTTTTAGCAGGGTTATTGGTGTTTTTTGACGGTTTTTCACTGTTTTTAAGCGTTTTAGCA
>NW_027556456.1:0-33166 GCF_964204865.1 Styela clava
ACAAGGATTGAAAAAATAATTTTCGGGTTGTCACCCTCCCCCTCCCTGTTTTCCCTTTGCCCTCCCTGTCCTCATTTTGGCCCCTCTTCGCGCCACTTCGTGCCCTGTTTATGCCATTTTATAGCCTTTGCCCTCATTTCGTGCCATTTTGCCCCACTTCGTGCCCTCTTCCACCCGTTAGCTCCTCCCCTTCTCCTTTCGTCTCTGTTTGACCCCTTAAATGTATCATTTTGGCCACCCTAAGAGATAGCCAAGCCAATTTTGGGGCCTCATTTTGGAATTTTCCGCCCCTTTTTAAAATAAAATAAAATAAATAAAAAAAACCCTTGACTTTTTAATTTTTAATGTTACAATATACGGGGAGCCTTTCAAAATATTTTTAACCTAAAAAATAAAAACAAAAATATTTTACAATTTAATTTTTTTATGTTATAATAAAGGGGGGACCTTTCAAAATATT
Source organism: Styela clava (assembly GCF_964204865.1). Taxonomy (NCBI): domain Eukaryota; kingdom Metazoa; phylum Chordata; class Ascidiacea; order Stolidobranchia; family Styelidae; genus Styela; species Styela clava. The sequence continues at coordinate 461 of NW_027556456.1, forward strand.
TTTAGCCTCTTTTTGAGGAAGAGCGAAAAAATGCCCTATTTTAGCCAATAAGTGGAGCAATCGGGTTTTTGCCCAGTCATAGAGCCAAAAAACGGCCTTTTTAAGGGGTGGAATCGTTCAACTCTTAAACTCTTACCCCTTTTTTTGGCAACTCTTAAACTTTTAAACCGCCATTTTTGCCCCTCGTGTAGCCATTTTAGAGCGAAAAGGTGGGGAAGTTTAAAAGTTTAAGAGTTTTTCAAAAAGTCTTATAATATTTATATATATATATTATTTTTTTAAAATGGAAGAAGTTTTGCGAAAACTCTTAAACTCTTAAACTTTTGCCGTCGGCGTGCTTAAATCCTTGTAGCTGTCCCACTTTTTCGCTGTTTAAAAGTTTAAAAGTTGTTCGCAAAAGGTTTAAAAGTTTAAGAGTTGCCAAATTTAACCCCTTTTTTGGGCTTCTTTTCGCTCCTTTTCCCAGTCATAGCCTCATTTTATCCCGTCGCCCCTCTTTGTTGGCTCCCTCTCTTTGGTGGATCTGGCCCCTCTTGGCCTGAATTGTGTACGTTAAACATGCCAAACAGAAGAGGAAGCAACCCGGGAGGTGTTAGGTGTTGGAGCTCGTCCCTTTCGTTCGTGTTTTTCCGTTTACTTCTTTTTTTGTTTTTTTGGTCGAGTTTCTGAAGCCACGGAATGGCTTAAACACTGGAGAAAGTCGACCCAACCCCGTTTTATTGGCTTAAACACAGGCGAAAATGAGTTTTGGGCCTTTTTGATGTCACCGATTGGCTTAACTAGGGCGTTTTTTGATTTTTCAATTTCATTTTTTGAAAACTTGAAAAAATTTAGCAAAAAAAACACAATAAAAAACGAAAAAAAACCAAAAAAAATTTAAAATATTTCAGCGATTGGCTACAGCAGGGCGAAAAGTAGCCCAAAAAAAAATAAAAAAAAGGTATTGACAAAATAAAATTAATACGTTATAATTATTATAGACAAGAGCGGAAAGAAAAAAGCAAATTAAATTTTAATAAAAGAAAAGAAAAAAAAGGAGATCGAAGAAATGGAAAACAAAACACAATTTAAAAATGAATTAAAGGAATTATTAGAATTGGACCACTACCAATTAATTATTGGAGAGGTTGACGGATTGAATGAAGCCGAAGCCTTCAAGGTTTTAAAAAATGCTAAATTTGATTGCGAAGAAGACGCCGAAAGCTACGAAAGTCAAGCGATCCAGTTTTTTAGCGACAAGGTGGCGGATTTCGTGGCAAAGTGGGAATAACCCCCCCCACGCGGGGAGGGAGAGCCTCCCCAAGTATTAAGCAAGCAAGCAAATAAATAAATAAAGATAGGGCAGAAAGCCCGGAAAGGAGAAAAAAAGACATGGAAAAAAAAGAAATTCAAGAATATTTAGCCGATAAAATGCCGGTTGAATGTGCCGAAAATTTAAGCACTTACAGCATTACGCAAAATTTGCGAGGTTTAGACTCGAGAGACGAAGACGACGAAAAAAACCGATTATTAAAAATTATTAATAAATTTGGCCACCAATGCGCAAGCGGTGACCGCGAACAATGCGAAGAAATCCGCGACTTTTTGGCCGATTTCGTAATTTGTTGGCCTTATTCTGTTTTTGACGAAGAAGAGCAAAAACAAATTGATTTTGACAATACCAATTTAAATTTTTTAGATAATTTTTTTGATTTGAACTATCCGGATTTTTTCGAAATCGTTTTGAATGGTTTAAAATTTGAATTTGCGGAAGTGTTGCGGGAAAATTTTACGGTGGATTATTTGGACGCGAAAGAATGGGACGAGTTGAGGCAATGAATTTTTGCAAGTTGTCGAATTGTTGCGGAAGAATGCCGAGCCAATCCAACGCCGAAATTTCAAAAATATTTAAAAGAAATTGAAGAGTTTACGAAAAGATGAGACAAGGAGGCAAAAAATGAATAAGTTACACCGTCAAAACCAAACGAAATTTTGCGATATCTTACAAAACAAGATTTTAAAGAATTGAGGGGGTGGAGAAGTAAAAAAGCGTTTCGATTATTTTTTAGGTTTAAAATCGATTTATTCCGACCATAAAAAAAATATATTTAAAAAATTAATTGATAAAAAAATTAAGCCGAACAGTTTAACACCTTCAACATTTGAAGCCTTTAAATTTGAAATATTGGCAATTTGTAAAGGATTAAGCGACGAAGCCAACACGTCAACCAAAAAGCGATTGGCAAAAAAAGACGTTGAAAATGCGAAAAAATTAATCGATTTTGTTTTAAGAATTAACGAAATTTTAGATTTTGAACCCGAAAAAATGGAGTTTGAACCGTTTAAAAGATAAAAAAAACAAAACAAATTAAATTAAAATATGATATAATTAATTAGGAGGCCAACGAGCCCAAAGGAGAAAAAAAATAATGACAAACAAAAAAAAGATTTGAGAACTTGACGAATTACAAGAATTTAAAAACGAATTCGAAAGCCTCGACAATCCCGACATTTGCGACATTGTCAGCGAAAACATGGCGGAACAATTGGGGAAAGAATTAGCCGAAAAATGGGAAAATTGAGAATTTGACGAATGCGACCCACACAATGAGAACGACCCGACGCCTGAAGAAATCGAAGAAATTACGCGAATTATTTTTTCGGCTTGTTACAGTTGCGCCGAAATCTTGGGAAATTCCGAAGCCGAGGCAACCAATGGGCGCGTAGCAATGGAATTTTGCGAGTGAAGGGAAGAGCTCGAAGAATTCGCGAAGAAATGGGACGACTAAAGGAGATCGAAAAAATGGAAAACATGGAAAACATTAGGCAACAAAAATTAAAATTGTTGCGAACATTAAAAAAAGATATTAAAGAATTATTTTTTTTTGAGATTATCGAGCGCGTCCGCGAATTAGTACCGCAAGAAGTGCGCAAAAAAAAAATAAACGATTTGAGCAATTCCAATTTGGATTTAATTTTAAATTGAATTTTTGCCGAATGCGACAGAAGACACGGCAACGCGAAACGCGAAGAGATCCGACAATTGGAATTTTTCGGCGAAGAGGGAGAAGATGAAGCCGATTTTTTGCGAGAAATGCGCGGAGAGCTTAGAGGCTTAAGAAATTGGGGCCAAAATGTTTTTGACAGCATAAAAAAATTAGAACGAAAAACAAAAAAGGAGTTAAAAAAAAATGGAAAATAACAAAACAGATTTTAGCAAATGAACGATAAAAACAAAAAAGGAAATTTTAGAAATGGAAAAAAACAAAAAAGACAAAAAAGAAAATTTTTTTGAGTTCAAAAGAAGGGGGCAAATCGATTTAATAATTTTTATTAAAGAATTTAAGGCCTTGAACGACTCCGAGGGTCACGATCTCCGCGAATTCGTCCGCGATTTCGTAATTGAAAAGCTCGAGGAGGGGGCCGAGGACCTCGAAAAGTTGGCGCGTTTCGACCTTTTCGCTGTAATTTTGGGAGGGTGTCGCGATTATGTTAACACGTTACGCGAAGAAATCGACCGATTAGCTGGGAAATCTGACCCGGAGGATTTGGACGAATCGGCGCACTTAATGAAATTATGCGCGAACGTCTTAAATTTCGTTTTTAGATGAGAGGCCGAAAATGTCGACGGAGACGACGAAGACACCGCCAACATTTAGACCCAGCACCAACCACCCGCGACAACAGAAAGGCCCGGATTTCCGGGCTTTTTTTGCGTATTTGGGCACTGTGAAAATTAGGCCCGAAAAAATAAAATACGTAATTTATCCCGGCGGAAAAAAAAACGGGCTTAATTTTACACCTTCGAAATTGAACAACGCAAAACAGGCCCGCAATTAAAAAAAACGACCTAAACCATTGAACGCAAAAAAAAAGGGCCTAAATTTAACAACGAAAAAAACCAAAAAAATACTTGACAAATCAAAAAAAAGGTATAAAATAAATATAAGAAAAAGCAAAAAAAATTAACAAAAGGGAAAAAATGGCATTATCAGAAGGAAAAACAAGCCAAAAAAAAATCAAAAAAAATTAAAAAAAACACTTGACAAATTAAAAATTTTGGTTTATAATATAATTAGAAAAGAAGAAACAGAAAAAACAGAAAACAGAAAAAGACAAAAACAGAAAAAACAAGAAAACGAAAAAGACAAAACAGAAAAAGACAAAAACAGAAAAAAACAGAAAACAGAAAAAACAGAAAACAGAAAAAGACAAAAACAAGAAAACAGAAAAAGACAAAAACAGAAAAACAAGAAAAGGAAAAAAGGAGCTAAAAAATGAATAAATGAACCAAACCCCACACCTGACACCTTCCGCCTCTGTTTGACCACCTAACGGGTCGATTTTGAGCATGTGGAGGGGTCGGAAATGAGCAAATGAAAACACGGGAAAAAGTACCAAAAAAAGCTAAAAAGGGCCTAAAATGGCTTAAAAAGGGGCTTTTTGGGCATCCTGGAGGCCTTAGCTTGGGGTTGTATTGGTGCGCGCGTGTGTGTGCGTGTCTATATGTATATATATATTTATATAATAATAATAATAATAATAATAATAATAATAATAATAATAATAATAATAATAATAATAATAATAATAATAATAATAATAATAATAATAATAATAATAATAATAATAATAATAATAATAATAATAATAATAATAATAATAATAATAATAATAATAATAATAATAATAATAATAATAATAATAATAATAATAATAATAATAATAATAATAATAATAATAATAATAATAATAATAATAATAATAATAATAATAATAATAATAATAATAATAATAATAATAATAATAATAATAATAATAATAATAATAATAATAATAATAATTTTTTCCACACAATAATTTTTGTGGTACAATATAAATATGAAAAATATGAACAAACATTTATTAATTTTTTTTGCCGTTAATTTTTTCGTTGTGGCAGAGCTGTTTTTATACATGCATGTCAATTATTATTTTATTTTGACAGAAATATTAATAAAGTATGGTACAATAATTTAAAAGGAGGTCGAAAAGACATGAAAGACAAATTTATATGTTTATTATCAGTAATTGTAGCTGTTACTTGATTTGGTTTTTGCATTTACAATATAGTAGATGGTGGTTTGTACTCATCGTATGTACGATTTATTATGCGTGTGGTGAGCATTGTATGAATGACATGTATAGCAAGTGGTATGTCAGCACTATATTTTATTGAATACTATTATCCTATTACAAGAAGAGGTTTCATTAATTTTTTGGGCGTGGTGATCACAGCTGTTTACTGTCTCCACTTGATTTGTTCAGTGGTGGCGTTGACAATGGGTGTGACATCTTCGTATTTATTTTTCTTACCAGCATCTAATCCAACATTGGCAATGTTTGTTGTAATTTGTTTCGATAAAATGGGGTGATTTGGAAATGAATAAACAAACACTAACCATATTGTTTAATCTGGTGTGGTTGTTGTTGCTTACAACTGTAATCGCACTCACTATTCTATTTATATATATGGGCGTGATTAGAGTGGAAGGAATTAAGCCTGATGATTGGTTGGGACCCACTTTGTTAGGGCTCGCCGTCGTGATTCCGGTGGCTTTGTATTGAATTGAAAAATTAGAAACAAAAATAAAAAAAGTATGTTATAATAAAAATATAGGAGAAAAGAAAAAACAAAATGAATAAAACAGAATTAATAGAAAAATGAAGTCAGTTTTGAACTTCAAAGAAACATTTTAAAATAGAAAACAAATCGATAATTAACAAAGAAGGTTCATTATTATTTGTAAATTCAGGAGTTTCAGCGTTGAGACCTTATTTTTTAGGAGAAAAAACACCACCGCATTCACGACTTTTTAACGTACAAGATGTAATACGAACAAACGACATCTCTTTAATAGGTAAAACTAATCGACATTTAACGTTTTTTCGCATGTTAGGTAACTTTTCATTTAATGATTATCAAAAAAAAGAATCGTTAACGTGAGCATTAGAATTTTTAACATCGCCAAAATGATTGAATTTGGACATTCAAAAATTGTACATTACGTATTTGTTTTCGGACGATGAAACTAAACAAATATTGTTAAATATAGGTGTTGAAGAAGACCATTTGATTTCAGGAGATAAAACAACTAATTTTTGAGATTTAGGAGTTGGCCCATGTGGAACAAATGTTGAATTTTTTTATGATTTGGGACAGCAGTTAGATAAAGAAAACAAAGGAATTGATTTATTGAAAGAAAATATTGATAATGACAGATATTTAGAAATATGAAACGTTGTATTTTCTTATATGTTAAATGATGGTGAAGGTAATTATACTATGTCAAACAAAAAAAATATAGATACTGGAGCCGGATTGGAAAGATTGTTGATTGTTGTTAACAACTTTAAAACACCTTTCCAGTTGAAAGAATACACTGATATTGCTGACAAAATTGAAAAGAAAACTACAAATGATATCAATGTTAAAATTATTTGTGATCATGTATTAGCGATAAAATATTGTTTGAAAGACTTGATTAAAGAAAAATATATTGATTTCAAAAAACGTCACGGTTCGGTTGTACGACATTTAATTCGAAATGCTTCAATGCGTGGTTACTTCTTAAATTATCGAGGACCATTTTTATTTAAACTTTTCGAAAAAGAATATGATACAATAGTAATGAAAGAAGAAAAGGTTTTTTGAAAAATAATGACAACAAAAACAGTAAGTGATTTATTAAACATACAAAAAGGTTATGTTTTAAAAGGAGAAAAAATATTTGATTTGGTTACATCAAAAGGAGTACCTTTATTATTGATTAAATTAATAAGTAAGAAAAATAGTTTCAAATTAGACATGATTAAATTTAAAAAATTATGAGAAAAACATTTGATTATTTCAAAAGGAGGAAAAGAAAAATAATGTACAAAAAAGTAGAAAACTACGTGGATAACGTAATAAAAAAATACGAAAGTTTAAAGTTTTATAAACAATTGCTTATGTGAGCAATAATTCAAAAAATGAAGGAAAAAGATGGTGAAAACCAACCAGTAAAAAAAAAGACAGTAGAAGAATATATATATGAGATTGAAAATAGCATTGTCCCATGGGGTCTCGATTTAAACTTATTGAGAGAACATTTAGCGAATAGTAGCAGACTTTACGATGAATGTGAAGAAAGAATACAAAAAGAAATGGATATGCAAGAGCAGTATAAAAATATGATTATAGCATTTAAACATTGTATAGATAATTATGAAGATATTATCGCAACAAGAAGAGGACCTCCCTGAGAGTGAGGAAAAAAATAATGAAAGAAAAAAAATAATGTGATATAATAAAAATATAGAAATAAAGAAGAAAACAGATAAGATCACTTCTAAGGAGAAAAAAGAAATGTTACAAGAAAAAACAAAAAAGTTCATCGAAGAACTAATAAAGGTTAACGGGGAAGACGGTTATGATTATCGTGAATGAGTTCTAAGCGATATTAAGGAAGCAATAGCAAAAGAAGATGTTTATTTGGAAGAATTGATTAATTTAGATTGATTAAAAATAATTTTAAAATCAAGTCGTAATTATTTGGATGCTTTAATAACAGAAGCAGAACGATTAGAAGAGAGCGAAGATGACGACGACGTGGACGAAGCTTATAAATTATTCGATCTCGCTGATAACGTTGAAGAATTTATAGGAAAATGAGAAGATGAAGGAGGAAAAGAATAATGACAGAAAATGAAACTATTATTCAATTATTGAAAAATTTTGAAAAGATGATTAAAGCAAATCATGAAGACATTAAAAAGTTAGGTGAATGCCTTAATCATAATTCAGAAAGTAGTATTGAACAAGAAAAAGATATTAAAAAATTATTTGAAAAAACAAAACAATTGACAAAGTTAATTGAAAATAAAGGAGGAAAAAATAATGACAAAAAATAAAGAAACAACACTAAAACACAACGCGGATCATATTTGAGAATGACAATTGACAAAAGAACAAGTGGCTTTCATCAAAAAAGGTGTTCCACTTTACGATTCTAAAAAAAAATATAAAAAATTAGATATGTTTATATACAACAATAAATTATATGTTGTTAGATTATATAGCTTACACAAAACAGGTGTTTATATGTCAGCCACACCACTATTAACAAACGGTAACTGTATTATAAAAAATAAAGATGAAGATTTTTATGAATTGAATGGATATGCTAATTTATTACCTAAACCTTTTAACTTAAAAGACGCATACTTGAGTTTAAAATACATTAATAGCGTGTGAGAAAGCTGTACTAGTACAGTAAGGGATGATGATAAATACACGTATGAACATAACAAATGATGAAACAAAAATGAAAAATATAGATTTCCCAATTTACCGGCTTTTAAGACCATGAAGAGATTAATTCAAATGGCGGTACCTCACCCAACAAGTAGCGGTGCAATTACAGAAGAACGATTATTAGAGGTTGAAAAAAAAATAGATTATATTATTAAATATCTAAAAGGAGGAAAAGAATAATGTCAAATTTTTCGGATGGAAATGGAAAATATAAAAAAATATCTTACGACGAATTAAAACAATTAGAAAAAAAAATGGAAAATACACTTATTAGTGCTGTTGAAAAAATGAATTGTGGTATGGTTTATTGTGATTGAATGAGCTGGGATGAGTCACCACATGAACCTTTGAGAGGTCGTTTTGTCGTCACTATTGAGTCTATGGGTCATAGATTTGACTTTGTAAACTTTAATATTCATATTTTAGAAAAAAAACCTAGACGATGATATCATTTAGAAGATAGTGATAATAACAAAATCGAAGTTTATTTAATACTTGAGGATTTTGAAAAATTAGATGATTATCTTGAAGAATTTAAAAAAACTATTAGAAAAGAAATGAGTTCAATTATACTAGCTAAAAATTGAAATAGATTATATAGTTATGATTTTGAAAATATTCGTATGAAAAAAGTTTGAAAAATTTCACAAAAATATTTTAACAAAGACTATAATGAAGCCGATGAATCAACAAATAATTACCCATCTTACATGAAAAATAAAGTTTCACGTAGCGCTTTCAATAGATGTCGAAAAAATCTTGTTAACTTAGCAAAAACAAAACTTTCAACTTGAAAAAAAGGCGATAATCCCAAAATATTTATTGGTGTATATGCTGTTCTTGATTGAGAAAAAGAAAACGTTGAAAAAATAAAGACAATTAATAGAATTAGAAAAGAAATAGCTAATCAAAAATTCACGAAAAAAAGAGGATCGTATAAATATAAAGGAGAAGAATAATGAAATATATGACAAAAAAACAAGTAGAAAAATTTAATTCAAAAATGAATCAGAGAAATTTGAAGTTTCATGATTATTTTGAAAAAATCAGTAAGGAAATTACAAAAAAACATCGAAAATGAATATACACAAACACCAGTTGAGATGATAACGACAGTAAAAGAGTTGTGTTCTTCATGAATTTCGAACAACGTAAAGACGAGGATAAATCATTTGACCTTAAGGTTATGGTAAGTTGCGACACTAAAAAACTATGCCGGTTGAATGTTGTTTTCGCTGAATGACGAGAAGACATGCCTGAAAAAAAGTTTGATAAAGAATTTGGATATGATTTTCTACATCAAATGATATTTAAGGACATGCTCAAAAAGTTTGAAAAGGAAATTGCAAAACAAGAAAAAAAAAGATAAAAAAAAGATGCAAAAAGGAAGCAAAAAAAATATTTTTACACAGAATATTATAATGGAGGGACAGTGACAACTAAGCTTAAGCGACAATTTCCTTTCCTTTATCTTTTTATTTTCAAAGTCACTGTCTGATCCGCTTTAACCGGTCATATTACGGCCGGTTTTATGACGAGGTCTTGGTAAACGTCAAGGCTTCGTCTCTCTGCCAGCAAACAAAAAAAATAAAAAAAAAAAGGAACACAGGAGGAAAAAAAACAATGTTCAAACAAGAGTTATTGAATAAAGGGCTCATTATTTCAATCGAAGGAATCATGAGAGCAGGAAAGACGACAAAGTTAAAAAAGCTTATCGCCGAATGAGGTATTGAAGAACCACAAATTTTTCAATTAGAAGGAACAACAAGAGAAACACGTCAAATTAGACCAGTAATCACTTTTCGTGATCATATCGATTTGACAAATAAAATTGAAGATGCCATCGCTAAAGGACACAATGTTCTATTTTTTGATGAATTTCACTTTTATCCTTATGAATTTCTACAACAAATTCCAAACTTACAACGCCGTCGCATTACTCTTGTATTTTGTCTATTGACATTATATAAGACAGATCCAAGATACTTTTTTCAAGAATACGTTGGAAGATTTGCAGACGTTCGTTACAAATTAGACGAAGCTCGTTGTTTCGAATGCGATGAAAAAGCATATTCAAATTATATTCTACACAACGACAGTAATAATTTGGTTGGAGACGCGGATAAATATCAAGTATTATGTATCAAACATTATATAGAAAAGACTAAATATAAATAAAACTATGAAAAATAATAAAAAATTAGAAAAATTAACTTTTGAAGAAAGAATGTTTTACTACACACACAAACATAAAGGAATAACAAGTAAACAGGTGTGAGAAAACTATAGAGTTTCAAAAGACAAAAAAGATAAAACACCACGAACTTTTCGAGAACATTTTTCGGTGTATTGATGGTTTTTAAACAAAATATGTAAAGCCAATGTTAAATGACACATTGACAAAACAGGAAAACCAATTTTCCACAATACTAAAGCATTACATATTTACAATAAATATATAGAACCATTATCCGCACTAATATCTGCATCGATACTAGCACGTAATATTATTTCTAAAGGTGAACCCTTCGGTTACTTAATATTTCTTGAAAAATTCAAATATGAAGTGAGTATTTTTCATAATACTACAATATGAAATCTCGAAAAAGACATCAAAACAATTTGCATCCATTTAGAAATTAAAAATAACGATTTATGACATATAAATAAGGATCAAATTAAAAGTTGTGAAAAATTAGAATACAAAAGTTCTTTTCTAAAAAAACATAAATTGACTCTTTGATCATTGAGTCGTCTTAAAAATATGAGGTATAACACATTAACTGTCGACGGTTCATTCTTGGATAGTAAACATCAAAAACATCCGAAGGGTTATTCAAAAATTATTGACATTCTTGACGCGTACATCATCGAAAATGGAATTAAGATAAAACCTGACAAAACAAATAAATTTTTGTTGTCTGTTTTTCGACACTTATGAATTTGAAATGATAACTTTTATTCACTAGATGAAACACCTAAAAACATTAAAGATAAAGGTTTTGAAGCTGTAGGAGAACACTATCGTATTTATGGCAAAAACAAAATATTTACCAGCAGATGACCATTATTGCATCGTTTCGTGAAACATTATAGAAAACTCGAACCGAAAACAACAATAGAAAAGAAAGAAACATTTTTACAATATTTAAAAAGAAAATTATTTGGAGGAGGAAAAGTGTAGTATAATATATTCGGGGATGTATAGGTTCGATTGGCGTAGTTTCTTTTTTTAACAAATGCAAAAACAACTACAAACAACCTTTCAATGTTGATGAATGAATCCTCATTGGTATCTAATAACACGTTTCAGTTTTCACCGTCATATTAGAGAATATAATAACAAAAAAACCCCTTAATTGTCAGTTGCGGGACAATTTCGTAAATAGCAACTAAGTTTCGTTTGAATGATCATATAAAGCGAAATTAAACAATCATGATCAAATTGCGTCAAGAAGTGGGTGCAAATCCCGCCATCTCCACCATTTGGATCTGTGGTGTAATGGATGACATGCCTCTCTGTCTAAGAGGAGATAGCGAGTTCGATTCTCGTCAGGTCCGCCACGGAGGAGTAGCGAAGTGGTTAAACGCGTCTGACTGTAAATCAGATTCTTTTTAGATACGGGAGTTCGAATCTCTCCTCCTCCACCATTTGCTGGTTTAGCTTAATGTGGCAAAGCACCCGTCTTGTAAACGGACGAGTACAGGTTCGAGGCCTGTAACCAGCACCATTAGCAGATGTAGTTTAATGGTAGAACTTCAGATTTCCAATCTGACTATGGAGGTTCGATTCCTCTCATCTGCTCCATATAGAGCCATAGCTTAGTGGTTATAGCGCTCGCTTTATAAGCGTGAGGTCTTGGGTTCGATCCCCAATGGCTCTACCATTTTGGGGTGTCGCCAAGTGGAAAGGCAGTGGTTTTTGGGACCACCATTCGCTAGTTCGAATCTAGCTACCCCAGCCATTATCGGAAAGTAGCTTAGATGGAAAAGCACTCGGTTTGGGTCCGAGAGATCATAGGTTCAAGTCCTCTCTTTCCGACCATTTTTACCCACGTAGCTCAATTGATTAGAGTAAGGGTGTTCTAAGCCTTAGGTTGGAGGTTTGAGTCCTCCCGTGGGTACCATTTTTAGGGGTATAGTTTAAAGGTAGAACAAAAGCCTTCAAAGCTTTTGGTGTGGGTTCGAGTCCTACTATCCCTGCCATATAAGGAAAGGAGGAAAAAAATATGGAAAATAGAATAGATAAAATTAAACGAATGTTTGCTGTTGACGATGAAGTGTCACGTTGCGAATCAAAATTGCGTGCCGATCTCAAATCGAAAAAAGTTGATGTACAACGACTTATGACAGCACATTTGGATATTAATTCGATCCCCAAAGACATTACAAAAAAACAACAGGCGCGTCGAAAAAAAGTGTACAAAAGTATAAATAGCATGATAAAATATTACATAAAGGAATTAAATAAAATAGGAGGTCAAAAATAATGACAAAGAATAAAGAAAAAACCTTAGAGGATAAAATGTTAGATAAAATGACAGATAGTGAACGTATAACTTATTTACACAATAAACTCGAACGAAACTTAGAAATTATTTTTAGCAAATTAGGGGTTCTAGATGTCGACATATGTAACAATAAAATACAAATAGAAAATAATTTAAAAACTATAAAAGAAATCATTAAAAATTTAAACACTTTGTTACCTACGCCTGAAAAATGAGAGGCCGAAAAAAACAAAGAATTAATTGATTGAAATAGAGATTTTAAACTAAAAGGATTAGATGTCAGACTTAAAAAAATTGAAAATATAATAAAAAAAGGAGGTCAAAAATAATGACAAAAAATAAACAAGTTAAAGAAGTTTTAAGCTTCTTACAAAAAAATAGGTTAGACAGTATTGTCTTAGGTGTTGGCGCATTAGGATTAATTGGTGCTATCGCAGGTATTGTGTTTTTTAGCTTAGAATTGGATAAATTAACAAAAGAATCTTTTAAAAATTATATTGATATAGAAATTGCCAAAAAAACAGGACCACAAGGCGAAAAAGGTGATCAAGGTGAAGTAGGACCACAAGGTGAACAAGGCCTTCAAGGTGAAAAAGGCGACCAAGGAATTCAAGGACTTACAGGTTCTCAAGGAGCTCAAGGTGAACGAGGTGAAACGGGCGAAAAAGGTGATCAAGGTGAAGTAGGACCAGCAGGAACAAACGGATTAAATGGATTAGACGGAAAACCAGGAGAACCTGGACCACAAGGACCAAGAGGATTAAAAGGTGAAACCGGAGACACAGGACCGGTGGGACCAAAAGGACCCGCAGGAGAAGACGGATTAAACGGATTGCCAGGAGAACGAGGACCAACAGGACCACAAGGACCTCAAGGTGAAAAAGGTGAACGAGGTGATCCAGGTAAAACAGGACAACAAGGACCTCAAGGTATCCCAGGTAAAACAGGTTTGCGAGGACAAAAAGGCGAACGAGGTGAATCAGGAACAACGGTTCAGAACACAAAATCGATAATACAAAAAGATTCAAGTAACAACTTATTTGTTGGACTTGGACTTGGATTTTCATGTGTTGCTTTCATCGTTTTAAGCGTAGTTTTAACAAGCACAGCATTTAAATTGTGAAAAAAATTAAGAGGAGGAACAAAAAAATAATGAATAAAATATTTGAACCAAATAATAAAGATATACTCAACAACATTTATGAATGCGATTATTGTACCATTCACTGCCTAGACGAATCATCACATCTATTATTTACACCATGTTTTGAGCATAAATATATTGGTTTAGAACTAATTAATGATGTTTTAAACCTTGGTGCTTTGTGTACTGACGCAGAAGCCATTGCTAAAATATTCAAAATCTCGCTAAAAGAAGCGTATGAAAAAGTAAGAGAGATAAACGCAATTAAAAAAGGATATATCACAAAATAAATGAATCATTGAGACAAATTAGAACATGAAAAATATTTCTACAAGGAGAGAAAAAGTGAAATATATTTTTCCTACAGATTTTTTGATGGGAACGAAAATTCAGAATATAGAATAATCGAAGACACGATAATATATGAAATATATACTAAAAAAATAAATGTTGAAGGTCTCAAAAGTTTATTTAAAACCTATAGCGAGTTGGATCTCAAAATAAGAGAAAGATATATAGATAATTCACAACATATATTATTAGAAGATATAAAAGAACCAGTTAGTTATATTTTACATTGTGAAATGATGAAGCGATTATTGAGTTTCTACATTATCAAACTAGAAGAATTGCAAAATGATAAATAATAAAACGTTAAAAAAATTTTGAAACTTAGAAGACATTTTGTTTAAATTAGCACCACACGCTAAAACAATAGTGGTGAGTCCAAAACTTGACGGAGTGGGAGCATTTTATGATGCCTCTACCAACAAGTTAATTGTTTGCCGTTCTTGATCAGAAATAACAACTTTTTCCATAGAAGGAATATTGGAAGTCGGCTGGGGCGAACTTGTTATGAAGAAAGAAAATGGGACACGAAGAGACGTTGTTGGTCTTCTTAATAGGAAGCAAAAAGTGGAACGACATAAACTAATTGATTTCATTAATTATAAAAATGTTGAAAAAACAATAAAAATTGATGAATTAAACGATTATATCGAACAACAAAAACAAATTGATTATCCTATTGATGGTATTATTATCGAGCGTAAATATGCGTTCAAATTACCGGGACCGACGGCGTGTGCGACAATCAAAAAAATAACTACACAATTTGGAAAAAAAACTGGTAAAATAAGTTATATAGCATGATTGAACCACCCTGTTAAATTGAATGAAATTTTCGCTAAGAAAGTGAATTTATCAACAAACAAACAAGGATACAAGGTTGGGGATCACATAGTTATTGAACTGAAAGGACAAGCAGTACCAATAGTGATACGAAAGGAGAACATGTAAAAATGAAAAAAGGAAAATTTATTGTTGTCGAAGGAATTGATTATTCTGGTAAAACAACATATATTAAAAAATTAAAAAAAGAATTAAAAAAAGAAGGATTGAAAGTACTTACGACGTGCGAACCAAAAGGCATAAAATTTGGACGCATTATGGCGAATAAAATCTTTTTCAATGATAAACTAGATATTAGTTCACGTACAAAAGCAGTTTTGTTTATCGGAATTGGATGAGAATTATTTATGAAATATATCAAACCACAATTGAAAAAATACGATGTTGTTATTTGTGATCGATACATTTTTAGTACTTATGCTTATCAAGTTTTCGGTGGAGACAAAACAATTAATGAACATGAATTATTAGGATTATATAACGAAACTATTTTAGATGATTATTTCCCTGATGAAATTCATTTTCTCGATTGTCCTACGACTGAAATAATGCGTCGAGCAACAATTCGAAAACCAACAAACAATTACGACGAAAAATGCCTTGATAAAAAGTACGTTAACCTAATACGTTCTGCGTTTCGAAAAACATTCGATTTTTTCAACGCTAAAGGTGGTTACGCCGTTAAACAACAAATAGAAAAAGTTACAATATATAGAAAAACAACCCAAGATAGGGAGCTTTGAGGAGAAATATGAAAAAAAGTAATATAATTAAATGAAACCGTAATGATGATCGGAAATGATTTGATTTCGAAGAAGACGCAGTACGTTTCGAAACAGGATTGATGTTTGGTGTTTTCGGAGCAATGAAAACAGGAAAAACCACAAATGTTAAGAAATGACTGGATAGTTTTCTAAAACCTGATGAAATACTGTATGTGGTGCCGGAAGAATCAATTCGACCAACAGACAATTACGATAAATACAATGTGTGCAAATTAAGTACATCATTATTAAGCCACGAAGAGTTTTCAAAAATTGAAAAAAATTGTTTCTTGTGAGATATGGGACAATCATTATCTGTTTCAAATAAATCTTTATTTTTCGAATTTGGAAGCGAATACGATTGAATCACGAAATTCATTAAAAAACCCAAAAATATAAAAATGGTTGTTTTTGAAGAATTAGGTTTTTTCAACCATTTAATGGATGACGTGTTAATGATTTTTCGTTTTTTACTTTCGATAGGAGTATCAATTACGTATATTATGATCAACAAATATAGCTGTATTTTTCGAGATGAAACAGCAATTATTGATTTTTTAAAAGAAAGAAGTCATTATTTCACTGACATTCCGTACAACAAATGCAAATGTGGAAACAATCTTGATGCTGAACACACGGAAGATAAAAACCTCGAAAATACAGAATTAAAAACACCTGAAAGTTTTACGGGTAGAAAAAGATACCATTTATATTGTTATCAGTGTATAATAAATAAAAGAACGGAGAACAAAAAAAATGTTTAATATAAAAAAAACAATGAAGGTAGTATTAGCAATTAACTATGTAATACTATTAATAACTACTTTTTCGATAGTGGTTTGTTCTTTGCTGTTAGCCAAACATGGAGAATCCGAATTTGTTAAAGTGTTTGGAGATATAACTTACGATAAAGGACTCAATAGGTATTACATGTTAGGGTTTGCGATGGGAGCATTTGCTTTCTTAGCAACAAATATTTCGTTTTTCTTTTCGGGATTAAATATCGAAAGAAAATGAAAAGATTTAAAATCATTTGGTTTAGTAGAATCGGGATTCATATTCACAGTTAGTGGTTTAATACCACTTTATACGGGGTGAACAGGTTTTTTATTATCACTAGGCAAATGATACACGATAGGTGGTGCAATAGTATTATTACTATTCATCGCACAAATTATTTTAGGATATTATTTTATAGTTAGAACAAATAAAGGAGGACCAAAAAATGGCCAAAAATAACAAAAATATAGGAGAAAAAACAATGAAAACACAAAAAGAAAATGCTATTGATTTAGCACAATTTGAATATGACAGATTACAATTAATGTCAAAAATTGAATCGCTTGGAAAAAAATTAAAAGCTGAATTCAAAAAAAACAAAAAAGACAAAGAAGCAAGTATTAAATTTAGAGCACTACATGAAGATATTTTACAAACATCTTTTGATTATTCAAAATTATCAGCAGTTGTAGAACATCACACTAAAAAATACATGGAAGAAAAAGAAAAAGCAGAACAAGCAAAATACAAAGCAAATAATAAAAAATAAGGAGAAAAAAATGGAAACAAATAAAACACTAATGTTAAAGAAAAATAAAGAAGTATTAGAAGTAATTTCAGCTCAAGATTTGGTCGTTTTAGACGGTTTTATCACAGCAAAAAAAGAAGAAGCGTGTATTAAAGAAAAAGTTAAATTACACAAAGAAGCAATGATTAATTACATGTCACAAAACGAAGTGACTAAAATTATCGGAAAAGATAACTCTTTTTCAGTAACGATGAAACAACCAGTTTCTATGCGAAAAATTAATTATGTTAAGGTAGTTAAAGATATCGAACTAGAATTCGGCATCCCACCAGCTAAGTTGGAAAAAATTATCAACAAACATACAAAAATCACAGAAGCAAAACAAACCATTATGGCCAAAATAAACGTGCCAAAACAATAAGGAGAAAAAAAATGGAAACTAACAACACAACAACAAACACAACAACAAACACTGCAAACCCTGCAACAAAAAAAACTGAAGTACAATACGCACCTGATTTTAAATTGCAAAACACAACAACAACTACGCCAGAATCTGTAAAAGATAATGTGGTAGTTAATGAACCTGCAAAAAAAGAAAGTGGAGTGGAATTTGTCACTGCGGGAGAAAAAAAACGAGCATTCGAAAGAGCACAAATGGTAATCGGATCAGTAATCAAAGCAACACATGGGATTATTCAAAATAGTAAAAACGCTAAATTGAATGGTGATTCATATATTCGACTACAAATCATCGCATATTCAATCGAAAAGCAAAAATACATCAAAATTTTTATTAGCATTATTAGACAATTTTTCGATGAAAAAGATGTTTTCGATTTTGCCGTAAAACTAATCAAAGAAGACAAAATGAATGGTGTATATCTTAAAGTTAGAGGATTAACTTATCGTCAACCTTTCTTAATGCAAGATATGGAAAAAAAGACACCTTACTTAAATGAAGACGGAACTTTGAGAAAATGAAACAAAATTTCAATGGCACCAAAATTCCAAAACTCATTAGTCTTTTTAGCTGATAAATTCGGTGAATGAAAAGAACGTGATGAAGCAATTGCTCCATTAACTCGAAATAGCTACAACTCAATCGTATATGACAAACCCGAAATCAATTCAAAAAAAATTGAAGTTAAAGGAGACGCTTCGGGTTGAGACGCGAGCTAGACCTCATCCCCAATACACAATCGGAAAAAACAAAAGTGGTCAAAAAGCTATTCAATAATAGTAATTTTAACTACAGTGAACATCGATTATTGGTTCCAGACTGACCACCAAGTTTTTTTCTCAACAATTGTGGGTTGAAAGACGGAAAAGTTGCCTTTATATGTATGTATATAAGGGCAACGCTCCCTATTTTTCACATTGATTCGATTGGACTTTATTTATTTTATAAAGAAAAATGAATCAAATGAGACGATTTTGATTTGTTAGAGTTTTTCACAAAAAAAAGTATTGGACATATCAACTTGATCAAAAACGTTCGAGAAGATTTTCCACAATATTTTAGTACGGACAGAGATAGCAGTTTTGAATATCAAAAAAAAATGGCAGGATTCATTCAAAACAGAAAAGGGTTTTTTTTCGCCAACAAAGGATTATACCGAGTTGCCGACAACGGAATTACCGAATGAGAATTACCTGACATGATATTAAAAAATAAAGAGGAGATGACAGAGGAACACAAAAAACCATGATTTATACCAAATGAGACTTTTTTCGATTATGAACTTTTTACTAAATATTTAAATAACGAAATTGATTTCCGCAATGATAAAGAATACGAATTTGTTGCGGATTTCGCTAAAAAAGACGAAGAATTAACAAAGACATTATTCACAATATTAGCTAAGGTCAATCTCTACAGAGCAAAAATGGGAAGTATAGTAGTAATTAATGGTGGAGGAAACAATGGTAAATCTGAGTTTTTACGATTAATAAAGAAAACAAACGAGGACGGCATTCAAAATGAAGCATCAATCAAAATGCTAGATGCCGGACACAAAATGATATATACAACTCTAATTAACCGAGTTGCTGTTTTATTCGACGAGGAATACAAATTAAATAAAAGCAGAATAGCATTGTTGAAGGATTTTACAGACAAAAATTGCGTTAAATCTTTCGAAGAAAAATACAAAACAAGCTTTTCAAAAGTAATTCCTCCTCAAAATTATATTTTTTCGACTAATGAAGTATATCATATCAATTCTGAAATTAATGGGCGAGAGGCTTTACGAAGACGTTTTTGCTTTATAGAACTAAAAAACAATTTTGGTAAGTACAAGGCAAGACATGATCCAGAGTCGATTATGTACAACAAGAAAAGTTTGACAAAGATTATGACAATCGCATTTTATTATTTTGTGAAATCGAAATGTAAAATATATCAAACAAAAGAAATGAAAGAATTGTACGCAAAAAGAACAAGACCAAAATTAGAACAATTTTTGGACAATTTATTTGAAGAAGTTATCGATATAACCTTGGAAAAAAATGGTAAAATAATATACGAAGAATACAAGTCTTTTTGTAAAGATAATAGATGAGAAAATGAAGGAAAAATTCGTTTTAACAAATTACTTGAGAATACTGATTTTGATACTTACGATGTTGAAAAAGTAAGATTAAAAAGAGAAAATGAATTTTCAGGTAAAATGGTTAACGGGTGATGATTTATAATTAGCAAAAAATATAAGGAAGGAAACATAAAATAATGAAAAAATTAATTATCGATACAGAATTATACAAAGGCAAAAATTTTGAAGAATGATATTTTATTGTGGGGGAAATGGACGTTGATACGAAAGAAATTACGATTCGAGAGTTTAGTAATCACGATGCAGGTATAAAAAAATACATGCCAAATTGTGACAAAATAATTGGTTTCAATTTCTTTCGATATGATGTTTTAATGATAACCTACTTTAACAACGGAAATAACTTAAATGAATACAACGGTTATATTATTAATAACGGTTATAAACAAGTGGCGAAGTTTTACAAGAAAAATAATACTTTTTATTCATGACTTTATGCTTACGAGTGACCACAGATTTACGATTTGGCGGATAACCAATTTGATTTATATAAGTCGATTGGACCGTCATTAAAAAATAAATACTTCAAAGAATTTGGAGAAGATATTTGAAAGGGCGAAAAAGGTGATAAGAGACAATTCGAAGAATGAGATTATTACAAAAACAACAAAGAAAAATGTATTGCGTATTTGAAAAATGACTTGGAAGCTACATACAAATTATACAAAAACCACGACAGACACCCGTATTTAAACATTAAACAATTGATGACAAATCAAAGTTTGTTGGCAGTTCGTAAATTGGATTGAGCTCTTTTCAATAAAAAAATTACATACGTTTTACCATATTTGTTTAAATTCAATCCAGAAACAATTGTGATCGATCCGTATACGATTATGAATTTCGGGATAAGCAAGGATAATCCTGAGTTTTGAAATCACATTAAAGAAAATGATTTTAACCCAATAAACCTACCAGCGCACAACAAGAATTGTCTTAATAACGGAAATAATTACAACGGAGGGGTTCACAATGTCGTTTTTAGAAAGTTTTTTAAGGCTAGCGAAACAGAAGGTAAAATTTATTCGATGGATTTCACAAGTCTTTACCCAAACATTTTGGTACTTGGACAGCAGTCTAAATTGTTTAAATTGTTTACTGAAGCTAGTTTTAACCGATATTGCGAATTAAAACATCAAACAACAGTTCTTAAATACGGAACAAAAGAGGACAAGGTCAAACGTGAAGCGATGAAACTATTGTTGAATTCGACGTTTGGTTTTCTTCCCTATTTTTTCAAAAAGAACTCTTTGAACAACGAGGCTGGATTTGCCACGCAAAACTGAATTTGCAGACAAGGACGAGTTTTAATCTGATTGTTAATAAGCAATATTTTATTGCAGGATCCCGAGGCTGTAATAATCAACATTAATACGGACGGTGTTTTCGTTCAAAGTAAAAAAGATTTGACAGGTGTACCTAAAAAAGTAATGGATAAAAGTGGTTTCGAAGTAACTATTTCAGAACTAGATTGATTTTTAAGTCGAGATGTGAACAACCACTGCTATAAAATTAAGGAAACGAAAAAGATAGTGGCAAAAGGAATATACAAACCATCAAAACAAAGTGCGTTGTTGGTTAATAACAAAAAATTATCATTGTACCCATATGAAGAAAGATTGTCGTGATTGAAATTATTTGAGGAAGATCGAATGAAAGAATTACCGCATGAATTCGTTGGATTTGCTTTTGAAGAGAGTTATCGAAAAAAGTTATTTGAAGACAATATGGATATGGTTGAAAAAATCAAAAGGCTCGGAATCGAATTAGATAAAATACAATGAACACTATCGTATGTTGGTGAAAATAATAATTCCGAACGTTTTGTTATCAATAGGAAAAAGGAATATGCCGTAGACACACAAAAAATTAGTTTGGTAGATATGGTTAACCCTTTCACTTCTGGAAACAACATACAAAGGTTTCAACAATTTAATTCATTAGCTATTAAACCAGCACAGGAATACGTTGTTTTCGATGACGATGACACTGTACAAAAACATCCTTTGTTGTTAAAATACAAAGATAAAACATTGTCAATAACTTCTAAGTGAGGAAAAGAAAAAGGGAAATACAAATTGGTTTTTAAAAATCCTAGCAAGAAATTATGAAAATTAAAATGAAAAATTGCTTCGAAATATGACATTGAAGTTAAGCCATATAGCTATATGATGATGATAGATAAGAATGATTACTATTATAATAACAACAATGTAAAACCAATAGACATACCAAAAGAAGTAGAGAATATGCTTGAAGAGTGTGCTGTTTATGAAAAAGGGATTAAAACAGAAGGTAGGGTACAGAACTTGGTTCAAATGCTAAAAGATAAGGGATATAGCGTTAGACGTTGCATGACACAGGAAAATATTATAGGGTTTGTACCTAAATGTCACCTTAATAAGATCCATCATGATACAGTCAAACGAACATACAAAGGTTTTTTAATGGTGTTCAAAGAAAGAACAATCATTAAATGCTTTTGTGGAGATACGAAATGTATAGATTATTTCAAACAAGATGTAACATGGGAGGAACAAAATAACAATGAAACATCATATTAATTATAAAAAATATTTATTGAAACACTTGGACGATTCAAGGTTTCAAAAACGAAGTCAATATTTGGAATTCGATGAAAAAAAACACAAATATACATATAACAAAAAGTCAATGAATGGCGTAACCTCAGTATTTGGTTATGCCCAACATTATTACGATAAGACAATGACAATGGATCCTGAATATAAGGATATGATTTTGCGAAAAGCATCAAAGAGAGGAATTGAAATCCATAAGCACATGGAAGAATTGGTAAAAAACGATAAATGTACAATTTTACCTAAGTATATGAAAGTTTGTTTAATAGAACAAAAACTTATGGATCCAGAGGCTTATCTTTGTGGAACTGTCGATGTTATTGGTTACAACACAAAAACACGTAAGTTTTTCGTATTAGACTGAAAAACAAGTAAAAGATCAACAAACAATTTGGAAAGATTCAAATATGGATGTCAATTATGAGCATACGCAAGACTTTTCTCAACTAATTTTTTACCGAAAAAAGCTGGGTTAAAAGTAAATGAAATCGAAAAATATATTGTTTACATCGATAAAAACACAGGAGAAACATCTAATTTGCGTTTAAATAAAGAAATATGAACAATTTAATCGCATGAGATGTTGGGAAGAAATCTGGTTATTACGCTTTAATAGAAGGTAAATACTATTATGATCAGGGTAATTTCTACGACATTCTTGAGAATTATACGCGAATAATTCGAGATATTAATGGTACTACTAACTTAGTTTTCTATGATGACATGTATGGTTATTTGAAGATTATCAAATCTCTTAGTTTCAAAAAAGGAGTTGTTTACGAAAGGACACGAATGAACATCCGCGGAGAACTAAAATCATTTTATCACAATGAGACAAAGGTAAGTAAAGAAGTTTTGAACGAAGCTTTGAAACGAGAATTCAAAAAAAAGAAGTCTGTAGAATTTTTCGTTAAAGAACACGGTAAAGGTTTTGAAGTCGAAAAGAACACGAAAAAAAATTCTGTGGAATATCGAATCAAACAAGTCGCCAGAAGCACAATAGTTAAATTTTTTTCTGATGATCTTGCAGAAGCCTATGTTTTATTCGTTTATGCGAAAAAAGACCTAAAAATATAGGTCCAAAAAGGACAACCTAACGTACTTTACTATGGAAAGGTAAAATTAGAGGCCTGTTTTCTCTCTTATTTTTAAGAAGAAGTCACGGGTTTTTCGTTAATCATTTCTTTAGAAACTTCCTCGGTGGGTTGTCCTAATGTTCTTCTGGCAATTTCGTCAGAGAACGCATAACATAGTGCGTCGTATTGGTCGTCACCGCTACCACTACTTTCGTCTTCAACAAAACCTTTTTTATCAGGTCTCAAAACTATAGATTGCATAGAAGCAATTAATTTTTTGTTGTTTTCATTCCGAAACATGTAAAAGCAACGATTCCCCAAAGCTAGCATTCAAGCCATAAGACGTTCGCTTCTTCTAAATCTTTTAGAATTTTTTTTAACACCCGAAAAAGAAAGATAATCAATATTTCTTTTATCAGCTAATGATTGGAGATCTCACACGAGTCGCATATCACTAGTATCACAATTAACGTAAACAGTTTCGTTTTTGTCTAGTTCAAAAAGATTCATATTATATACTATAAATCCTAAAATACGAGTTGTCAATTCCGGTGTGTGAATTGCTCTTTCGTGATGTTCAATTGTTAAGGTGTCGAGTACCAATATTCGAGATCCTTCAAAATTAGATATCCCGAAAACAACTGCAGTTGGATTACGAGTTTGTCCAAAGTCGATTCCTACACGTATCAAAAAATCATTGTATGGAATAAGAGATGGCTCATCACCTTCTCCTCCAACATAGATAATTTTTGATGTGTCGAATGTTTGGTTTTCGGCAATCATTGGCTTTCCATATAATATGGTTGGTGCTTCGAGTTTGTTTTTATGAGCCCGTTCGTACATCTTTTTAATACGATTTGGCGAAACAATATCGTCCTGAACCGTTTTAACAATGCATGTTCAATGATAGAGAGTTCTGTTTTTCTTGTCGAAATAATAATCCTCTCCTTTGCTCATCATTACTTTTTCGTTTCACGGCAATACATTTTGAAAGTCTTGAAAATATGCACAACTTGGGTTTCATGGGTTGCTGGCTTTGAAAATCAAAATCTTTGAATTTTTCGATCCTCCGGTAGCGTTGAATACACGGTCAAAATCACGAGCATTAAACTCGTAAGCTTCTTCGTAGAAGATTATAATATAGTCCGCATTTGTCCGGGGAAGACCTAATTGTGCTTGGTATGCTGTTTTTTGTCCAGTGATTCCTAAAACGTTTAATTCGAAATTATAACCTTTCATCGAATTATATGTTATGTTGGTTGTAATACCCATTGCTTTTGAGAATCATTTAGGCATTACTTTATTGATTTGTTCAAACATGTTTCTTTTATTAGTCAAAACTTTACGAATGAAATAAAAGTGAAATGTTTTGTCCAAGTTGTATAGGCTTGCCAACAAACAGAAAGTAATAATATTTCAAGTTTTTCCAGCTTGACGTCCTCCCGCTAAGTTGACTTCGTCAATTGAAAAAGGTTTGTTGTGTTTTATTTGATCTAACAAGTCGTATAAATAAGAATATGTATCTGAAATTCTCAAATTACTTAATGTTAAATTATTTTCTGGATTATTCTTCTTTGTCGTTTCTTGTGTCATTTATGTCAATAGAACTTTTGTTCTCTCCTACTAAAACAATTTTTGGTTTTGATGATTGAACTTTTGCGTTTAGATCTGCGTAATATTTTTCAAGACGAATCATATCTGATCGTGATGCTGTTACCATTAATTTTTGACGCAAGTATGTTCATTCTGGGCTTTCAGAACAAAAACCCATTCCTAATCATGTTTTATATTCTTTTTTGATTTGCTTTTCTTGTCATCATCGTAATACATATATCATATCTATTTTATATTTATAATATAGGTAATCCATGAAGCATCGACAAGGTGCTCCAGTGTGTACTTTTATTTTTTTAATTTCTGAATTTTCCATTATATTCCGCTATATCTTCCTCGTCGTAATTTTAACATTTTTCTTGTTTTTCTTCTTGGCCGTTTTTTCATGGCATGGTTTCTTCCAATTGATTTTCTTACAGCCTTGTACGATTTGAATTCTTTTGTGCGTCCTAATCCTTTTCATTGATTACGTGTTTGCATGATTGCTATGTCAGGTGGACCTCTTCATAATAAGGTCCCTACTCCTCCAATTGAGCTAGCAACGAAGGGTTGTCCACTTTTTAGAACCCGAACTAACCTTAAATAAGCCTGACACGAAAAATTGGGTCATGTGTATCATTTTCCGGGACGAGCTCTTGGAGCGAAAAAAGTTGCTAACATGAAGGAATCCGGGTTGTAGTGGAGTTTTTTCACTCATGTTGACACGGATGAAGTGTCTATAATACCAGCATATTTTTCGGCAATAATATCGCAAGCATCCTTTTTTTTGTCGTCTGCCTCGGAATCAGGTTTTGATTCTTGTTCACTTGCCTTGCTTTCTTTTTCTGCTTTACTTGTCTTTTTTTCGCTAGAAGTACCTTTACTTGTATTGTCCCCTGATAAATCCAATTCTTCATGGGCTGTTTTACCAAGGTTTGTAGGGTCCTCTGCGACACTTTCCAAATATCTAATAAAATCAGCTATGCTTTTGAATCCTTTCCCATAAATCAATTTCGCTATTTCGGGTGTTTGTAAAAAAGCTATTAATTCACTGTTTGTTAAATATCGAATATCATCCAAGATAGGTGTTGTTTCGAATAATAACTCCAATACATCTCCTCTTAAATTTCGTAAATGTTGAGTTAAATCAGAATCATTGATAATATCCTTTATGCTTTGACCTTTTAACATTTCGATCCCATCACTTGCTAAGATATTATTCAACGTCATTTCGTTTAACGTATCTAATTTGTATTGGATATCATTAGGTGGAATATCACCTATTTCTCTAAGAGCTTCCTCGAATGCTTGTCTTGTTAGGTTATTTTTTTCTTTGTCTCGATCAATACTAGGTGTCAAAAGCGCAGCGGCCGTAATACCCAGAAATACACGGGCAACACCTTCGGCTACAGCACCTACCCCTCTAACAGCTCTTGCTCATCTGTAATCTGTTCTACTCGGTTTACTGTTTATAAAACGTGCCATTTTTACACCCTTAGTTGTATGTTTTTTATTGATATTTCGTTAAATCTAAAAAACGAAGTTATATCTTTTCTTCTTTTTCCTAATCAATAAAGGAAAGCTCAGTGTGAAACATCAAGATTAATTCCTGTTGAAGATGCGGTTAAGTTGATAATTATACTTTGTCCGAAAGTATCATTTTCATAATAAACCTCCTTATAGTTTTTTCATTGAAAAGCACCTTCTGAGTTCGTTTCAATATCGCCATAGAAGGATGGTGAATTACCGTCTAGATTAATAGTTATGGGGAAACTCACTTTTTCTGGATAAGGATCCGAAACATGAGTAATGAATGCGTTTAGACCAGCTGTAAAATATATGAGAGAATCCAATCTGTAGGTTCAATCAAAATCGATAGTGCAAACAAAGGATAATGTCTTTCATTCAGGTTGTATATCACCAGAAAATGGTAAATTAATTCTAAGCCCTTGTGGTGTCAAAAATTTTGCTTGATAAATATAATATCCTGTTTGATATAGTTCTCCCGAACTATTATTTGATACTCGATTAAAAGCCTTAATACTATTTAACCCTCAATAATGATTTGTTTCATAATCGGTAGTATCACCAGGTGTCCGATCAATATTCGAATTAACATATGGCAGAGCTCATCCCCCTTGTTGTCCTACTCCTTTTCAATATCCAATTATAAAATCTTTTGTTACATTAGCGATATCAGAGGAAATCACCGTGTCTGGAAAACGACGAAACGTTATAGATTTCAATATGTTTATTCTATATTGTATTAATTTTATTTCTATTCCATTAGTTAATGGATTACCTTTTTTGGATGTTAAATCTGCAATTATACTATCTATTTCTTTTATTATGGCTAAAAACCTATCTCTATTAGAAACGTATGTGTTAAAAAGAAGAGGTGTTACATTAGCTTTTACATCGTCCAGCGTGTATTTATCATCTTCAGGTGTACTAATTATATATTGTTTGTCGCTTCTATAACTATCTATAACATTTCAAAATCGTTGTTCTGACATGCTTGTATTGGCAGTAATAAAAGATGATGGTGAATTGAACCCAACATTTTTAGATATATCGGTTGTCACGATTCAGTTAAATTGAGGGTTGTTATCAATAAAATTTTGTAATCTCGTACTACTATCCTCACCTTTGTACACTCCGTGAAAATTAATAGTCCCTCCAAAATGTTTATCGGGAGAGACGTAATCTTTTAAAGCTTCGTAAATAGTAGCTATATCAGTGTTGGATACATATTTTTCAACTTTTTCAAACGGGAAAAATTTATAAATAGTAAATGGAATTTCAGTATCAGTAAACCATAGGGTATAATAATTAATCGTAGTAGAAAATGTTACCGTATGGAGGTTTAATGCTTGAGATAGAAATTGTTTTTGGTGAGCTGTTGGTATTTCGTCTAATTTTAACCCTGTCGGGTTAGTGTTAAGATCATAAGGATCCAAGGTTATATCAACATCTGGGTTGTCAAAAACCGTTTGTGTTTTTAATGATGTTATTTTATCTGTTTGGAAAGTAGTCAACGAGTTAATCGCATTATCAATATTAGTAGTGGTTTTATCACCACTTAAAAAGTCAGTATTAATATCTGTTTCGGCTAATTTTAATGTAGCTAGTTTATCCGCAGAAAAAGAGTTGTAATTTTCGTTGATGTCTAATTGCACAATGTTATTTAAAGTGTCGTTGTTTTTAAGCTCTTGTATTTTTTCAGATGAATCATATAGGTTTATAAACTCCTGTAATTGATAATCTAATGACGAAACCAAAGAGGAAATATGTGCTTTTCGTATATCTGATATTTTATCGGCTATAATTTCTTTTAGTCTTGTTTTATCTGAGTCATCCAAAACAGTATTTGAATCAACAGTGTCACTCAAAATTGTTAAGTTATATTCAGTATTTGTAGATATAATTTGACTAGCAAAATCATTATATGCTTTAATCTTAGCTGCCTTGTCCGCCTCACCGGCAGCCACAGCTCTTTCTTCAGCTAGAATGTTATTATTTTCCTGAAACGAATTGATTTTTTCGAATAATTGTTCTTTTAATGATGCGTTTAATATGTCTGTTGAATTTATTTCTTTTCTTTTCATTTCCAAAAGATTAGAAGAAGCATAATAAAGCTCTATATATCTTTTGTAGTTTTCGAAAATTATAAAACTATAATGTTCTTCTAAAGTACTAATGTTGCTCAATAAAATTGTTTTTTGACTATTTCAGTAATCAATAACATTGTCGGGAACATCTTTGTCAACAGCGTAAGCGAAAATTTCATTCTTGATATCGTTAAAATTAACTTTAAAATGTTTCTTTTCCTCTTCTTTTATTTTATCTTTGAATATAGATACATCCTTATCTATAAACCCATATAGTTCCTTAAGTGCGGCCGCATTTGCCGTAGCAGATACTGTTTCAATTGGCGTTAAGTCCAAAGGTTGAAGATTGATCAACGTGTCGAGATAAGCATCAACCGAAGAATAATTATCATTTTGTGTATTTAATATAACATTAGTTGTTATCTCTCTAATATTACCTCCGAATAATGCCGAATTTTGTAAATGAAAAAAACCAACAATTTCATCTTCATTATCATAGAAGGACAATCTTATTTGTCTTTTTCCCAACATTTTTATAACGATTCAATCAATTTCAAAATCATAAATATCATTTTCGGTTTGTGGAAGAGCTAATAATTTAGCACCGATTTTAAATTTTCCATTCAATAAATCTTTAGTGTCATGTACTTTGTTTAGTTCATCGGCTTTTTCCTGTGAAGTCAGTTCGGATACATTTAATGGTTCTGTTGAAAATTTGTCTGTTAATTTTAATTTATAAATATCGTTAAATTGAGAAGAATCCATAACTGATGTTATAGGATTATCCGATGTCGAAAACAACACCATAGGGATACCATGTAATAATTGATTGGCAACACTTAGATTTGAATGAATCATAGCTAGTGCGTCTGAACTAATTAAAAATGGAAAAGAACGACGAGACGAATTATACATTCTTCTTTGAATAAACATTTCTTCATTTGCATTGGCTGCATAATCATAAATTTTTCGAACAACGTTTCCCAATTGACTACCAATTCACGCTCCAGCAGTGGCAAAGAATTTACCACCTTTACTTTTTTTTGATATGGCTGTTCCAATACCGAAACCTACTAGGGCACCAACCAAAGTAGAACCTTGTTGAATAATATCTCCTCAAAACGATTTTCAGTTGGTGATTTGAACAACATTTGGTGATAGAAACATTAAATCTGAATTAATAATACTAATGAAATTAAGATAATTACAAACAGACAAATAATCCAATGTTAAATCATTATTTTTTTCGCTGTCTTCAGCAACATCACCAATATCGAATATTGTTTCTGTTTCATTTTCACCAATATTACGTTCTTTTTTAGACGCATAAATTTCCTTGTTTTCAAATAAAGGCGATACTGATGTTCGTGTTTTTCCATTAATGAAAGTAACTTTTTTTTGTAAAACTGAATTTGCGAAATCGTTAACATAATTTAATTTTGAATAATCCAAAGAGGATTTATTATTAACCATAATAGAACCCATATTTTTTCTATCCATACGGGGATCATATTCTACACCCAATTCTTGAATCAAATCGGCAGCATAATTATTTAACATGAAATAAGCATTTGGAATAATTTCGTGAGATGATTCGTATTGATATGTTAAAGACAAAGGGTCAGGTGTTGGTTCCAATAAACTAGAAAACATCAATTTTTTTATATCGGCTGAAATATACAAAGGATCCTCTAGTTTTCTTCTTCCATATACTTCAATACCCATTATACCACTCATACCGTTAAGCGCTATTTGCATAGCATCAACTCCAGGTACGATTTTTAATCCAGCACTTCTTCTGTCTGGCGTACCAACAAGTTCGATTTCATTAATTTTTTCCAATGCTTTTGTTTCGGCCTCAGATATCATAGTTGAAATTTCGGTTGTTAGTTCTGTTTTTCGTTCGTCCGTAGTATCTTCAGCATTTAGTTCTGTTTTTTTTGTTTCTAATAATGTTTTGTCCAACTCTCCAAATGCTATTAAATCACTATCTGTTAATCATTCTGTAATGTAATATCCGCAAGCGTGTTTAGGAACGGTTATTTTTGTTAGCGAAAAAGAACCATCGCTTAATACTTTGTAAACATCTCTTTCTGCTTTGGCTCCAATAACATATGGTAAAAAGAAACTAGATCCTGGATGAGAGAACAAAATTGATTGTCCAAGCATTCGTCCAGCTTCTTCAAGTTTTTCATTAAGCGAAACAAATACTATAGAATGATAAACATACTTTCCTGATTCATCGACATACACCGTAATAGTTTCTATGTCCAAAATATTATTTTCATTAAGTTCTGGACACATGAACATTAAGTTTGCAAAATTTTTCTTTATAATATTATGTTCAAAATCTCATATTATGTTTAATCTGTCGTTTTCATCTTCTTTAAAGACTGCTTCAATCCGAGAGTCTATTTTTTTTTCTACGAACCCCAATTTACTTGTTCGATAATTTTGTGTAAATGTGGGAGCAGAAACAATCTTACCAACGAAAAAAATACCTTGAGTGATATTACGTTTCCCAACAAGTTCTTTACCTTCCAAGTTGTCTTTCGTTATTTCTGAGGCTGGGATTTCAGATATTGTACCGTCATTTTCCACATGGTGTAAAGTAACATCGGTTTCTCACCCCAAAGGTTTAATAATAACTGATTTTCTTCCAGTATAAATATATCTTTTATTGACAGAATTGAATGTCAATTTATCATCAACCCCTGTATGTCCAGACGAAACAACCATTGGGAAAAAATAAATATCTTTGGTTGTATCGATAACTGGATAGGCTGTTCCGTTTTTATATGTTTTGAATATTATATTTGATCTTTGTTTCATAATATGTTATTTAGTTTCGATGAACTTCTTTTCTTCGACGAACACCACCTTTCTTTCCTCCTTCATTTGATGATTTAGCTATTCTTTGTTTAGTATCTAACGGTTCAATGACTTCTCGTTTAGAATCGTTTCTAGGACGTCCAGCACCTTTCGGTTGTTGTTCAACTACTGAGCCATTTTCACCGCTTCTTTGTTTAGACAAAGGACCTTCTTCTTCTCCCGTTGTCATTTCTCGAAACTCTCTGTTGGCTTCTCAGTCGAGTTTTCTTTTTTCGTTAATAGCATCCAATTTTTCTTGTGCTCTGTGGATAGGCATGTTGAAAATTTTAGCAATAGCATCAACATCACTAATTCAATTGTAATTAGATAATTGTTGCATTATTGAAACTAAAACTTCGTCAATAATTACTGAATTACTATCATGGAGTTCGAATGTAAATTGCGGGTCTTGAAAACCGGCAGCTTGAAACATCAAATCCAAGAAAATATTCAAGTTTTGATCCAAGGCTGTTTTTTTCTTTTGAATTGTCGAACCTTGGTTTGAATAATTATAACGAGCTTCTGTAGCAGTACTTGTATCTTTTTGACTAGGTCAACTGAATCCCATCAAACTTCAAATTAAGCTTAATGTTGAATCAATACTTTCGTCGAATTCCTTTCAGTTTTTTTGTGGTTGGAAAGATTCCAAAACCGGAGCTGAATCTGACGCGGCGTTCCCACCTGTGTTTACTATAATATGGTTTTTTAATTCTCCGTTGGCTTCCAAATCTTTCTTGATTTGATCATGAGCTTTATTCTTGTCCAAATTAATACTAATAATTGTTTTACATGTTTTAAGTTCTTTTTTATAAAAATCCATTTTATCGCAATAAAGATCAATTAAACCTTTAGCGAGTAATCATGGAGGTTTAGGATTAGCATGTCAGA
>NW_027556457.1:0-51031 GCF_964204865.1 Styela clava
TAGACGGTTTTTGCTGTTTTTGAGCGTTTTAGCAGGGTTATTGGTGTTTTTAGACGGTTTTACAGAGTTTCTTAGCGTTTTATCAGGGTTATTGGTGTTTTTAGACGGTTTTTCACTAATTTTAAGCGTTTTAGCAGGGTTATTGGTGTTTTTAGACGGTTTTTCAATGTTATTAAGCGTTTTGGCAGGGTTATTGGTGTTATTTGACGGTTTTTCACTGTTTTTAAGCATTTTAGCAGGGTTATTGGTGTTTTTTGACTGTTTTTAACTGTTTTTAAGCGTTTTAGCAGGGTTATTGGTGTTTTTTGACGGTTTTTCACTGTTTTTGAGCGTTTTAGCAGGGTTATTGGTGTTTTTTGACGGTTTCTCACTGTTTTTAAGCGTTTTAGCATGGTTATTGGTGTTTTTTGACGGTTTTTCACAGTTTTTAAGCGTTTTAGCAGGGTTATTGGTGTTTTTTGACGGTTTTTCACTGTGTTTAAGCGTTTTAGCAGGGTTATTGGTGTTTTTTGACGGTTTTTCACTGTTTTTAAGCGTTTTAGCAGGGTTATTGGTGTTTTTTGACGGTTTTTCACTGTTTTTAAGCGTTTTAGCAGGGTTATTGGTGTTTTTTGACGGTTTTTCACTGTTTTTAAGCGTTTTAGCAGGTGTATTGGTGTTTTTTGACGGGTTTTCACTGTTTTTAAGCGTTTTAGCAGGGTTATTGGTGTTTTTAGACGGTTTTTCACTGTTTTTAAGCGTTTTAGTAGGGTTATTGGTGTTTTTTGACGGTTTTTTACTGTTTATAGGCGTTTTAGCAGGGTTATTGGTGTTTTTTGACGGTTTTTCACTGTTTTTAAGCGTTTTAGCATGGTTATTGGTGTTTTTTGACGGTTTTTCACTGTTTTTAAGCGTTTTGGCAGGGTTATTGGTGTTTTTTGACGGTTTTTCACTGTTTTTAAGCGTTTTAGCAGGGTTATTGGTGTTTTTTGACGGTTTTTCACTGTTTTTAAGCGTTTTAGCAAGGTTATTGGTGTTTTTTGACGGTTTTTCACTGTTTCCAAGCGTTTTAGCAGGGTTATTGGTGTTTTTTG
Organism: Styela clava; assembly: GCF_964204865.1. Lineage (NCBI taxonomy): Eukaryota > Metazoa > Chordata > Ascidiacea > Stolidobranchia > Styelidae > Styela > Styela clava. Next base: position 1,074 of record NW_027556457.1, read on the forward strand.
ACGGTTTTCACTGTTTTTAAGCGTTTTAGCAGGGTTATTGGTGTTTTTTGACTGTTTTTCACTGTTTTTAAACGTTTTAGCAGGGTTTTTTGGTGTTATTTGACGGTTTTTCACTGTTTTTAAGCGTTTTAGCAGGGTTATTGATGTTTTAAGACGGTTTTTCACTGTTTTTCAGCGTTTTAGCAGGGTTATTGGTGTTTTTTGACGGTTTTTCACTGTTTTTAAGCGTTTTAGCAGGGTTATTGGTGTTTTTTGACGGTTTTCACTGTTTTTAAGCGTTTTAGCAGGGTTATTGGTGTTGTTTGACGGTTTTTCCTGTTTTTAAGCATTTTGGCAGGGTTATTGGTGTTTTTTGACTGTTTTTCACTGTTTTTAAGCGTTTTAGCAGGGTTTTTTTGGTGTTTTTTGACGGTTTTTCACTGTTTTTAAGCGTTTTAGCAGGGTTATTGGTGTTTTTTGACGGTTTTTCACTGTTTTTAAGCGTTTTAGCAGGGTTATTGGTGTTTTTTAACGGTTTTTCACTGTTTTTAAGCGTTTTAGCAGGGTTATTGGTGTTTTTTGACGGTTTTTCACTGTTTTTAAGCGTTTTAGCAGGGTTATTGGTGTTTTTCGACGGATTTTCACTGTTTTTAAGCGTTTTAGCAGGGTTATTGGTGTTTTTAGACGGTTTTTCACTGTTTTTAAGCGTTTTAGCAGGGTTATTTGTGTTCGTAGACGGTTTTTGCTGTTTTTGAGCGTTTTAGCAGGGTTATTGGTGTTTTTAGACGGTTTTTCACTAATTTTAAGCGTTTTAGCAGGGTTATTGGTGTTTTTAGACGGTTTTTCAATGTTTTTAAGCGTTTTGGCAGGGTTATTGGTGTTATTTGACGGTTTTTCACTGTTTTTAAGCATTTTAGCAGGGTTATTGGTGTTTTTTGACGGTTTTTCACTGTTTTTAAGCGTTTTAGCATGGTTATTGGTGTTTTTTGACGGTTTTTCACTGTTTTTAAGCGTTTTGGCAGGGTTATTGGTGTTTTTTGACGGTTTTTCACTGTTTTTAAGCGTTTTAGCAGGGTTATTGGTGTTTTTTGACGGTTTTTCACTGTTTTTAAGCGTTTTAGCAAGGTTATTGGTGTTTTTTGACGGTTTTTCACTGTTTCCAAGCGTTTTAGCAGGGTTATTGGTGTTTTTTGACGGTTTTCACTGTTTTTAAGCGTTTTAGCAGGGTTATTGGTGTTTTTTGACTGTTTTTCACTGTTTTTAAACGTTTTGGCAGGGTTTTTTGGTGTTATTTGACGGTTTTTCACTGTTTTTAAGCGTTTTAGCAGGGTTATTGATGTTTTCAGACGGTTTTTCACTGTTTTTCAGCGTTTTAGCAGGGTTATTAGTGTTTTTTGACGGTTTTTCACTGTTTTTAAGCGTTTTAGCAGGGTTATTGGTGTTTTTTGACGGTTTTCACTGTTTTTAAGCGTTTTAGCAGGGTTATTGGTGTTGTTTGACGGTTTTTCCTGTTTTTAAGCATTTTGGCAGGGTTATTGGTGTTTTTTGACTGTTTTTCACTGTTTTTAAGCGTTTTAGCAGGGTTTTTTTGGTGTTTTTTGACGGTTTTTCACTGTTTTTAAGCGTTTTAGCAGGGTTATTGGTGTTTTTTGACGGTTTTTCACTGTTTTTAAGCGTTTTAGCAGGGTTATTGGTGTTTTTTAACGGTTTTTCACTGTTTTTAAGCGTTTTAGCAGGGTTATTGGTGTTTTTTGACGGTTTTTCACTGTTTTTAAGCGTTTTAGCAGGGTTATTGGTGTTTTTCGACGGATTTTCACTGTTTTTAAGCGTTTTAGCAGGGTTATTGGTGTTTTTAGACGGTTTTTCACTGTTTTTAAGCGTTTTAGCAGGGTTATTTGTGTTCGTAGACGGTTTTTGCTGTTTTTGAGCGTTTTAGCAGGGTTATTGGTGTTTTTAGACGGTTTTTCACTAATTTTAAGCGTTTTAGCAGGGTTATTGGTGTTTTTAGACGGTTTTTCAATGTTTTTAAGCGTTTTGGCAGGGTTATTGGTGTTATTTGACGGTTTTTCACTGTTTTTAAGCATTTTAGCAGGGTTATTGGTGTTTTGTGACGGTTTTTCACTGTTTTTAAGCGTTTTAGCAGGGTTATTGGTGTTTTTTGACGGTTTCTCACTGTTTTTAAGCGTTTTAGCAGGGTTATTGGTGTTTTTTGACGGTTTTTCACAGTTTTTAAGCGTTTTAGCAGGGTTATTGGTGTTTTTTGACGGTTTTTCACTGTTTTTAAGCGTTTTGGCAGGGTTATTGGTGTTTTTTGACGGTTTTTCACTGTTTTTAAGCGTTTTAGCAGGGTTATTGGTGTTTTTTGGAGGTTTTTCACTGTTTTTAAGCGTTTTAGCAGGGTTATTGGTGTTTTTTGACGGTTTTCCACTGTTTTCAAGCGTTTTAGCAGGGTTATTGGTGTTTTTAGACGGTTTTCACTGTTTTTAAGCGTTTTAGCAGGGTTATTGGTGTTGTTTGACGGTTTTTCCTGTTTTTAAGCATTTTGGCATGGTTATTGGTGTTTTTTAACGGATTTTCACTGTTTTTAAGCGTTTTAGCAGGGTTATTGGTGTTTTTTGACTGTTTTTCACTGTTTTTAAGCGTTTTAGCAGGGTTATTGGTGTTTTTTGACGGGTTTCCACTGTTTTTAAGCGTTTTAGCAGGGTTATTGGTGTTTTTAGATGGTTTTTCACTGTTTTTAAGCGTTTTAGCAGGGTTATTTGTGTTTGTAGACGGTTTTTGCTGTTTTTGAGCGTTTTAGCAGGGTTATTGCTGTTTTTAGACGGTTTTACAGAGTTTCTGAGCGTTTTATCAGGGTTATTGGTGTTTTTAGACGGTTTTTCACTAATTTTAAGCGTTTTAGCAGGGTTATTGGTGTTTTTAGACGGTTTTTCAATGTTTTTAAGCGTTTTGGCAGGGTTATTGGTGTTATTTGACGGTTTTTCACTGTTTTTAGGCATTTTAGCAGGGTTATTGGTGTTTTTTGACTGTTTTTAACTGTTTTTAAGCGTTTTAGCAGGGTTATTGGTGTTTTTTGACGGTTTTTCACTGTTTTTAAGCGTTTTAGCAGGGTTATTGGTGTTTTTTGACGGTTTTTCAATGTTTTTAAGCGTTTTAGCAGGGTTATTGGTGTTTTTTGACGGTTTTTCACAGTTTTTAAGCGTTTTAGCAGGGTTATTGGTGTTTTTTGACGGTTTTTCACTGTTTTTAAGCGTTTTAGCAGGGTTATTGGTGTTTTTTGACGGTTTTTCACAGTTTTTAAGCGTTTTAGCAGGGTTATTGGTGTTTTTTGACGGTTTTTCACTGTTTTTAAGCGTTTTAGCAGGGTTATTGGTGTTTTTTGACGGTTTTTCACTGTTTTTAAGCGTTTTAGCAGGGTTATTGGTGTTTTTTGACGGTTTTTCACTGTTTTTAAGCGTTTTAGCAGGGTTATTGGTGTTTTAGACCAGTGGTTCCCAAACTTTTTTGACCATCGCCCCCCTAAAGTAGTTTATACAACTTCATCGCCCCCCGGCAATACAAAAAATGTAAAGTCAGAAACGAATATATTACAGACCAAATAAAAAGACAAATCATAGTTTATAGTGTTGTTAATGAGATAGATGAGCTTGGTGTTCTTAAGCGAGTTTTTATTATTTCTAAAATTACCCCGTTTACTGATGGAAAGGCGATTTCGTTGTTTTGATAGCAATAGTAGCACGGCTGAAAACCCCTTTCCCCCATATAATAGGTCGGAAATGAAAGAATCCAGGATTCTACCTCCTCAAAAACCGCCGTGTACTCTTGCCTTATAAGCATTTCACTTCCTAAATTCACCCCATTTCACATTAAAATAATGAAAACAAAGTTAATTTTCCCAAACTTATAATAATGATTTTCGTACATCTCATTCATTCGTACAGCCTGATGACCTGCACCAAAATACTTCGGTAAAATTCATCCCCGATTCCTCATCCTACCACGGCCTCCAGTCCGATCACCAGTCCATAATTACCCAGCCATTTGTTTTTGGATTCATGGACTCGGATGTGGAAGAAGCCGTGACCGACTATCGGCTACGGCCCAGGGGTCGGCAAATTTTATGTTGCTTGCAGGACAAAATTCAGGGTTGCTAGGCTTTTGCGGGTCGCATATATTTTTTGAAAGTTAAAAACGGAACAGCGCGCGAAAACTGCGATAATTCGTGAACTCAACTCAGTCGTCTTATTAAAAAAATATTACAATGACATTTAATGTGACACTGTCTTGTTGCTGCATCACGCTGGATAGCTTTACGACGCCAAGGAACTTTTTCTAAATGGGCATCACTAATCCCAGTTCTTTGGTTGTTCTTTGTAATGTTCATTTTCGAAAATAATTGTTCGCACAAATATGCACTTCCAAACATCGAAGTGAATATTTTGGCATGATTTGTGGATATATTATTCGAATATTGACTGCGCTATTAAACCCCTGCCCTCAGCATCAACTTTTCTTCGTGTTTCCATTTGTCTAATTATATTTAAATTGTAGGCTCGTTAAACGAGTAGCTGTTCAATAGAATTTTTAGGATATAATGAAATGTAGTCTAAACGTGTCTCACGATAAATTCTGTTACGTAAAAAAATGTTATTTACTCCTCGAGCGTAGATTATAAATAAAAAAAAATTTATCGTCAAAACCGCCGTTTGGATGTTACCTTGGGCATAGACTTCCTTGTTTACTTCGTGACATTGGCCAATCAGCAAAATGCAAAAAACGTAACAATGCCCCATTTCGCATCCACTCAGGCACGCTCACGCGTGGTCGTGAACATTACCTCATTTTCGCGTTTTTGAATTATATTCGTTAGTTTTTAGTTGTTTTTCGAAAATTTAATTATATAAATCAAACAAGTCAATGATTACTTTGTCTTCTTATGATTTTCAGTTTAAATACAGCAATCAAAAGTTAGTGTAGAAATAGCTGTGATAGACTAGGCTAAAATTCTTTATCGGTACTTTTAAAAAACAGATTGTATAATGGTATGTATTAGAAAGATAGTTTGAAACAAATACCCCATTTTACAGGCAACAACTCGTGAAACCACTCTTAAAATAAGCACCGAAAATTTTATAATGGGAAAGTATGGGAAGAATTTTCCGCGGTCAAAGGTCGGGGAAAGGTCCATTCAGTAAATCGTCCAGGGCCAGATTATTTTACTCCGGCCGTATTTTGCCGATCACTGGGATACGCAAACTACCGCACCTTACTGCGAAGACTAGTTTAGAAATTCTTTCGCGTTTGATAATCGCCCACATGATTCAAGCCTGCGAATACACACAGAGTACAGAATTAAAAGCGCCGAACATTAAACGGGTTTCGCGAAATCGCCCCCCTATCGCCCCCTTCGACCTTTTCGCCCCCCTCTTTATCGTTTTCGCCCACTGGGGGGCGATATCGCCCACTTTGGGAATCACTGTTTTAGACGGTTTTTCACTGTTTTTAAGCGTTTTAGCAGGGTTATTGGTGTTTTTTGACGGTTTTTTACTGTTTTTAGGCGTTTTAGCAGGGTTATTGGTGTTTTTTGACGGTTTTTCACTGTTTTTAAGCGTTTTAGCATGGTTATTGGTGTTTTTTGACGGTTTTTCACTGTTTCTAAGCGTTTTGGCAGGGTTATTGGTGTTTTTTGACGGTTTTTCACTGTTTTTAAGCGTTTTAGCAGGGTTATTGGTGTTTTTTGACGGTTTTTCACTGTTTTTAAGCGTTTTAGCAGGGTTATTGGTGTTTTTTGACGGTTTTTCACTGTTTTCAAGCGTTTTAGCAGGGTTATTGGTGTTTTTTGACGGTTTTCACTGTTTCTAAGCGTTTTAGCAGGGTTATTGGTGTTGTTTGACGGTTTTTCCTGTTTTTAAGCATTTTGGCATGGTTATTGGTGTTTTTTGACTGTTTTTCACTGTTTTTAAACGTTTTAGCAGGGTTTTTTGGTGTTTTTTGACGGTTTTTCACTGTTTTAAGCGTTTTAGCAGGGTTATTGATGTTTTCAGACGGTTTTTCACTGTTTTTCAGCGTTTTAGCAGGGTTATTGGTGTTTTTCGACGGTTTTCACTGTTTTTAAGCGTTTTAGCAGGGTAATTGGTGTTGTTTGACGGTTTTTCCTGTTTTTAAGCATTTTGGCAGGGTTATTGGTGTTTTTTGACTGTTTTTCACTGTTTTTAAGCGTTTTAGCAGGGTTTTTTTGGTGTTTTTTGACGGTTTTTCACTGTTTTCAAGCGTTTTAGCAGGGTTATTGGTGTTTTTTGACGGTTTTTCACTGTTTTTAAGCGTTTTAGCAGGGTTATTGGTGTTTTTTAACGGTTTTTCACTGTTTTTAAGCGTTTTAGCAGGGTCATTGGTGTTTTTTGACGGTTTTTCACTGTTTTTAAGCGTTTTAGCAGGGTTATTGATGTTTTTTGACGGGTTTTCACTGTTTTTAAGCGTTTTAGCAGGGTTATTGGTGTTTTTAGACGGTTTTTCACTGTTTTTAAGCGTTTTAGCAGGGTTATTTGTGTTTGTAGACGGTTTTGACGGTTTTTGCTGTTTTTGAGCGTTTTAGCAGGGTTATTGGTGTTTTTAGACGGTTTTACAGAGTTTCTGAACGATTTATCAGGGTTATTGGTGTTTTTATACGGTTTTTCACTAATTTTAAGCGTTTTAGCAGGGTTATTGGTGATTTTAGACGGTTTTTCAATGTTTTTAAGCGTTTTGGCAGGGTTATTGGTGTTATTTGACGGTTTTTCACTGTTTTTAAGCATTTTAGCAGGGTTATTGGTGTTTTTTGACTGTTTTTAACTGTTTTTAAGCGTTTTAGCAGGGTTATTGGTGTTTTGTGACGGTTTTTCACTGTTTTTAAGCGTTTTAGCAGGGTTATTGGTGTTTTTTGACGGTTTCTCACTGTTTTTAAGCGTTTTAGCAGGGTTATTGGTGTTTTTTGACGGTTTTTCACAGTTTTTAAGCGTTTTAGCAGGGTTATTGGTGTTTTTTGACGGTTTTTCACTGTTTTTAAGCGTTTTAGCAGGGTTATTGGTGTTTTTTGACGGTTTTTCACTGTTTTTAAGCGTTTTAGCAGGGTTATTGGTGTTTTTTGACGGTTTTTCACTGTTTTTAAGCGTTTTAGCAGGGTTATTGGTGTTTTTTGACGGTTTTTCACTGTTTTTAAGCGTTTTAGCAGGGTTATTGGTGTTTTTAGACGGTTTTTCACTGTTTTTAAGCGTTTTAGCAGGGTTATTGGTGTTTTTTGACGGTTTTTTACTGTTTTTAGGCGTTTTAGCAGGGTTATTGGTGTTTTTTGGCGGGTTTTTCACTGTTTTTAAGCGTTTTAGCATGGTTATTGGGTGTTTTTGACGGTTTTTCACTGTTTTTAAGCGTTTTGGCAGGGTTATTGGTGTTTTTGACGGTTTTTCACTGTTTTTAAGCGTTTTAGCAGGTGTTATTGGTGTTTTTTGATGGTTTTCACTGTTTTTAGGCGTTTTAGCAGGGTTATTGGTGTTTTTTGAAGGTTTTTCACTGTTTTCAAGCGTTTTAGCAGGGTTATTGGTGTTTTTTGACGGTTTCACTGTTTTTAAGCGTTTTAGCAGGGTTATTGGTGTTGTTTGACGGTTTTTCCTGTTTTTAAGCATTTTGGCATGGTTATTGGTGTTTTTTGACTGTTTTTCACTGTTTTTAAACGTTTTAGCAGGGTTTTTTGGTGTTTTTTGACGGTTTTTCACTGTTTTTGAGCGTTTTAGCAGGGTTAATGGTGTTTTTTGACGGTTTTTCACTGTTTTTAGCGTTTTAGCAGGGTTATTGTGTCTTTTGACGGTTTTCACTGTTTTTAAGCGTTTTAGCAGGGTTATTGGTGTTATTTGACGGTTTTTCACTGTTTTTAAGGTTTTAGCAGGGTTATTGGTGTTTTTGACGGGTTTTCACTGTTTTTAAGCGTTTTAGCAGGGTTATTGGTGTTTTCAGAGGGTTTTTCACTGTTTTTAAGCGTTTTAGCAGGGTTATTGGTGTTTTTTGACGGTTTTCACTGTTTTAAGCGTTTTAGCAGGGTTATTGGTGTTTTTTGACGGTTTTCACTGTTTTTAAGCGTTTTTAGCAGGGTTATTGGTGTTTTTTGACGGTTTTCACTGTTTTTAGGCGTTTTTAGCAGGCTTATTGTGTTTTTTGACGTTTTTTTACTGTTTTTAAGCGTTTTGGCAGGGTTATTGGTGTTTTTGACGGTTTTCACTGTTTTTAAGCATTTTAGCAGGGTTATTGGTGTTTTTTGACGGTTTTTTACTGTTTTTAAGCGTTTTGGCAGGGTATTTGGTGTTATTTGACCGTTTTTCACTGTTTTTAAGCATTTTAGCAGGTTATTGGTGTTTTTTGACTGTTTTTCACTGTTTTGAAGCGTTTTAGCAGGGTTATTGGTGTTTTTTGACGGTTTTTCACTGTTTTTAAGCGTTTTAGCAGGGTTATTGTGTTTTTGACGGTTTTTCACTGTTTTGAAGCGTTTTTAGCAGAGTTATTGGTGTTTTTTGACGGTTTCTCACTGTTTTTAAGCGTTTTAGCAGGGTATTGGTGTTTTCTGACGGTTTTTCCACTGTTTTTAAGCGTTTTAGCAGGGTTATTGGTGTTTTTTGCGGTTTTTCACTGTTTTTTAAAGCGTTTTAGCAGGGTTATTGGTGTTTTTTGACGGTTTTTCACTGTTTTTAAGCGTTTAGCAGGGTTATTGGTGTTTTTTGACGGTTTTTCACTGTTTTTAAGCGTTCTAGCAGGGTTATTGGTGTTTTTGACGGTTTTTCACTGTTTTTAAGCGTTTTAGCAGGGTTATTGGTGTTTTTTGGCGGTTTTTCACTGTTTTTAAGCGTTTTTGCAGGGTTATTGGTGTTTTCTGACGGTTTTTCACTGTTTTTAAGCGTTTTAGCAGGGTTATTGGTGTTTTTTGACGGTTTTTCACTGTTTTTAGGCGTTTTAGCAGGGTTATTGGTGTTTTTTGACGGTTTTTCACTGTTTTTAAGCGTTTTAGCAGGGTTATTGGTGTTTTTTGACGGTTTTTCACTGTTTTTAAGCGTTTTAGCAGGGTTATTGGTGTTTTTTGGCGGTTTTTCACTGTTTTTAAGCGTTTTAGCAGGGTTATTGGTGTTTTCTGACGGTTTTTCACTGTTTTTAAGCGTTTTAGCAGGGTTATTGGTGTTTTTTGACGGTTTTTCACTGTTTTTAAGCGTTTTAGCAGGGTTATTGGTGTTTTTTGACGGTTTTTCACTGTTTTTAAGCGTTTTAGCAGAATTATTGGTGTTTTTTGACGGTTTTTCACTGTTTTTAAGCGTTTTAGCAGGGTTATTGGTGTTTTTTGACGGTTTTTCACTGTTTTTAAGCGTTTTAGCAGGGTTATTGGTGTTTGTTGACGGTTTTTCACTGTTTTTAAGCGTTTTAGCAGGGTTATTGGTGTTTTTCGACGGTTTTTCACTGTTTTTAAGCGTTTTAGCAGGGTTATTGGTGTTTTTTGACGGTTTTTCACTGTTTTTAAGCGTTTTAGCAGGGTTATTGGTGTTTTTTGACGGTTTTTCACTGTTTTTGAGCGTTTTAGCAGGGTTATTGGTGTTTTTTGACGGTTTTTCACTGTTTTTAAGCGTTTTAGCAGGGTTATTGGTGTTTTTTGACGGTTTTTCACTGTTTTTAGGCGTTTTAGCAGGGTTATTGGTGTTTTTTGACGGTTTTTTACTGTTTTTAAGCGTTTTGGCAGGGTTATTGGTGTTTTTTGACGGTTTTTCACTGTTTTTAAGCATTTTAGCAGGGTTATTGGTGTTTTTTGACGGTTTTTTACTGTTTTTAAGCGTTTTGGCAGGGTTATTGGTGTTATTTGACGGTTTTTCACTGTTTTTAAGCATTTTAGCAGGGTTATTGGTGTTTTTTGACTGTTTTTCACTGTTTTGAGACGTTTTAGCAGGGTTATTGGTGTTTTTTGACGGTTTCTCACTGTTTTTAAGCGTTTTAGCAGGGTTATTGGTGTTTTCTGACGGTTTTTCACTGTTTTTAAGCGTTTTAGCAGGGTTATTGGTGTTTTTGACGGTTTTTCACTGTTTTTAAGCGTTTTAGCAGGGTTATTGGTGTTTTTTGACGGTTTTTCACTGTTTTTAAGCGTTTTAGCAGGGTTATTGGTGTTTTTTGACGGTTTTTCACTGTTTTTAAGCGTTTTAGCAGGGTTATTGGTGTTTTTTGACGGTTTTTCACTGTTTTTAAGCGTTTTAGCAGGGTTATTAGTGTTTTTTGACGGTTTTTCACTGTTTTTAGGCGTTTTAGCAGGGTTATTGGTGTTTTTTGACGGTTTTTCACTGTTTTTTAGCGTTTTGGCAGGGTTATTGGTGTTTTTTGACGGTTTTTCACTGTTTTTTAAGCGTTTTGGCAGGGTTATTGGTGTTTTTTGACGGTTTTTCACTGTTTTTAAGCGTTTTAGCAGGGTTATTGGTGTTTTTTGACGGTTTTTCACTGTTTTTAAGCGTTTTAGCAGGGTTATTGGTGTTTTTTGACGGTTTTTCACTGTTTTTAAGCGTTTTAGCAGGGTTATTGGTGTTTTTTGACGGTTTTCACTGTTTTTAAGCGTTTTAGCAGGGTTATTGGTGTTGTTTGACGGTTTTTCCTGTTTTTAAGCATTTTGGCAGGGTTATTGGTGTTTTTTGACTGTTTTTCACTGTTTTTAAGCGTTTTAGCAGGGTTTTTTTGGTATTTTTTGACGGTTTTTCACTGTTTTTAAGCGTTTTAGCAGAGTTATTGGTGTTTTTTGACGGTTTTTCACTGTTTTTAAGCGTTTTAGCAGGGTTATTGGTGTTTTTTAACGGTTTTTCACTGTTTTTAAGCGTTTTAGCAGGGTTATTGGTGTTTTTTGACGGTTTTTCACTGTTTTTAAGCGTTTTAGCAGGGTTATTGGTGTTTTTTGACGGGTTTTCACTGTTTTAAGCGTTTTTGCAGGGTTATTGGTGTTTTTAGACGGTTTTTCACTGTTTTTAGGCGTTTTAGCAGGGTTATTTGTGTTTGTAGACGGTTTTTGCTGTTTTTGAGCGTTTTAGCAGGGTTATTGGTGTTTTTAGACGGTTTTACAGAGTTTCTGAGCGTTTTATCAGGGTTATTGGTGTTTTTAGACGGTTTTTCACTAATTTTAAGCGTTTTAGCAGGGTTATTGGTGTTTTTAGACGGTTTTTCACTGTTTTTAAGCATTTTAGCAGGGTTATTGGTGTTATTTGACGGTTTTTCACTGTTTTTAAGCATTTTAGCAGGGTTATTGGTGTTTTTTGACGGTTTTTCACTGTTTTTAAGCGTTTTAGCAGGGTTATTGGTGTTTTTTGACGGTTTCTCACTGTTTTTAAGCGTTTTAGCAGGGTTATTGGTGTTTTTTGACGGTTTTTCACAGTTTTTAAGCGTTTTAGCAGGGTTATTGGTGTTTTTTGACGGTTTTTCACTGTTTTTAAGCGTTTTAGCAGGGTTATTGGTGTTTTTTGACGGTTTTTCACTGTTTTTAAGCGTTTTAGCAGGGTTATTGGTGTTTTTTGACGGTTTTTCACTGTTTTTAAGCGTTTTAGCAGGGTTATTGGTGTTTTTTGACGGTTTTTCACTGTTTTTAAGCGTTTTAGCAGGGTTATTGGTGTTTTTTGACGGTTTTTCACTGTTTTTAAGCGTTTTAGCAGGGTTATTGGTGTTTTTAGACGGTTTTTCACTGTTTTTAAGCGTTTTAGCAGGGTTATTGGTGTTTTTAGACGGTTTTTCACTGTTTTTAAGCGTTTTAGCAGGGTTATTGGTGTTTTCTGACGGTTTTTCACTGTTTTTAAGCGTTTTAGCAGGGTTATTGGTGTTTTTTGGCGGTTTTTCACTGTTTTTAAGCGTTTTAGCAGGGTTATTGGTGTTTTTTGACGGTTTTTCACTGTTTTTAAGCGTTTTAGCAGGGTTATTGGTGTTTTTTGACGGTTTTTCACTGTTTTTAAGCGTTCTAGCAGGGTTATTGGTGTTTTTTGACGGTTTTTCACTGTTTTTAAGCGTTTTAGCAGGGTTATTGGTGTTTTTTGGCGGTTTTTCACTGTTTTTAAGCGTTTTAGCAGGGTTATTGGTGTTTTCTGACGGTTTTTCACTGTTTTTAAGCGTTTTAGCAGGGTTATTGGTGTTTTTTGACGGTTTTTCACTGTTTTTAGGCGTTTTAGCAGGGTTATTGGTGTTTTTTGACGGTTTTTCACTGTTTTTAAGCGTTTTAGCAGGGTTATTGGTGTTTTTTGACGGTTTTTCACTGTTTTTAAGCGTTTTAGCAGGGTTATTGGTGTTTTTTGGCGGTTTTTCACTGTTTTTAAGCGTTTTAGCAGGGTTATTGGTGTTTTCTGACGGTTTTTCACTGTTTTTAAGCGTTTTAGCAGGGTTATTGGTGTTTTTTGACGGTTTTTCACTGTTTTTAAGCGTTTTAGCAGGGTTATTGGTGTTTTTTGACGGTTTTTCACTGTTTTTAAGCGTTTTAGCAGAATTATTGGTGTTTTTTGACGGTTTTTCACTGTTTTTAAGCGTTTTAGCAGGGTTATTGGTGTTTTTTGACGGTTTTTCACTGTTTTTAAGCGTTTTAGCAGGGTTATTGGTGTTTGTTGACGGTTTTTCACTGTTTTTAAGCGTTTTAGCAGGGTTATTGGTGTTTTTCGACGGTTTTTCACTGTTTTTAAGCGTTTTAGCAGGGTTATTGGTGTTTTTTGACGGTTTTTCACTGTTTTTAAGCGTTTTAGCAGGGTTATTGGTGTTTTTTGACGGTTTTTCACTGTTTTTGAGCGTTTTAGCAGGGTTATTGGTGTTTTTTGACGGTTTTTCACTGTTTTTAAGCGTTTTAGCAGGGTTATTGGTGTTTTTTGACGGTTTTTCACTGTTTTTAGGCGTTTTAGCAGGGTTATTGGTGTTTTTTGACGGTTTTTTACTGTTTTTAAGCGTTTTGGCAGGGTTATTGGTGTTTTTTGACGGTTTTTCACTGTTTTTAAGCATTTTAGCAGGGTTATTGGTGTTTTTTGACGGTTTTTTACTGTTTTTAAGCGTTTTGGCAGGGTTATTGGTGTTATTTGACGGTTTTTCACTGTTTTTAAGCATTTTAGCAGGGTTATTGGTGTTTTTTGACTGTTTTTCACTGTTTTGAGACGTTTTAGCAGGGTTATTGGTGTTTTTTGACGGTTTCTCACTGTTTTTAAGCGTTTTAGCAGGGTTATTGGTGTTTTCTGACGGTTTTTCACTGTTTTTAAGCGTTTTAGCAGGGTTATTGGTGTTTTTGACGGTTTTTCACTGTTTTTAAGCGTTTTAGCAGGGTTATTGGTGTTTTTTGACGGTTTTTCACTGTTTTTAAGCGTTTTAGCAGGGTTATTGGTGTTTTTTGACGGTTTTTCACTGTTTTTAAGCGTTTTAGCAGGGTTATTGGTGTTTTTTGACGGTTTTTCACTGTTTTTAAGCGTTTTAGCAGGGTTATTAGTGTTTTTTGACGGTTTTTCACTGTTTTTAGGCGTTTTAGCAGGGTTATTGGTGTTTTTTGACGGTTTTTCACTGTTTTTTAGCGTTTTGGCAGGGTTATTGGTGTTTTTTGACGGTTTTTCACTGTTTTTTAAGCGTTTTGGCAGGGTTATTGGTGTTTTTTGACGGTTTTTCACTGTTTTTAAGCGTTTTAGCAGGGTTATTGGTGTTTTTTGACGGTTTTTCACTGTTTTTAAGCGTTTTAGCAGGGTTATTGGTGTTTTTTGACGGTTTTTCACTGTTTTTAAGCGTTTTAGCAGGGTTATTGGTGTTTTTTGACGGTTTTCACTGTTTTTAAGCGTTTTAGCAGGGTTATTGGTGTTGTTTGACGGTTTTTCCTGTTTTTAAGCATTTTGGCAGGGTTATTGGTGTTTTTTGACTGTTTTTCACTGTTTTTAAGCGTTTTAGCAGGGTTTTTTTGGTATTTTTTGACGGTTTTTCACTGTTTTTAAGCGTTTTAGCAGAGTTATTGGTGTTTTTTGACGGTTTTTCACTGTTTTTAAGCGTTTTAGCAGGGTTATTGGTGTTTTTTAACGGTTTTTCACTGTTTTTAAGCGTTTTAGCAGGGTTATTGGTGTTTTTTGACGGTTTTTCACTGTTTTTAAGCGTTTTAGCAGGGTTATTGGTGTTTTTTGACGGGTTTTCACTGTTTTAAGCGTTTTTGCAGGGTTATTGGTGTTTTTAGACGGTTTTTCACTGTTTTTAGGCGTTTTAGCAGGGTTATTTGTGTTTGTAGACGGTTTTTGCTGTTTTTGAGCGTTTTAGCAGGGTTATTGGTGTTTTTAGACGGTTTTACAGAGTTTCTGAGCGTTTTATCAGGGTTATTGGTGTTTTTAGACGGTTTTTCACTAATTTTAAGCGTTTTAGCAGGGTTATTGGTGTTTTTAGACGGTTTTTCACTGTTTTTAAGCATTTTAGCAGGGTTATTGGTGTTATTTGACGGTTTTTCACTGTTTTTAAGCATTTTAGCAGGGTTATTGGTGTTTTTTGACGGTTTTTCACTGTTTTTAAGCGTTTTAGCAGGGTTATTGGTGTTTTTTGACGGTTTCTCACTGTTTTTAAGCGTTTTAGCAGGGTTATTGGTGTTTTTTGACGGTTTTTCACAGTTTTTAAGCGTTTTAGCAGGGTTATTGGTGTTTTTTGACGGTTTTTCACTGTTTTTAAGCGTTTTAGCAGGGTTATTGGTGTTTTTTGACGGTTTTTCACTGTTTTTAAGCGTTTTAGCAGGGTTATTGGTGTTTTTTGACGGTTTTTCACTGTTTTTAAGCGTTTTAGCAGGGTTATTGGTGTTTTTTGACGGTTTTTCACTGTTTTTAAGCGTTTTAGCAGGGTTATTGGTGTTTTTTGACGGTTTTTCACTGTTTTTAAGCGTTTTAGCAGGGTTATTGGTGTTTTTAGACGGTTTTTCACTGTTTTTAATCGTTTTAGCAGGGTTATTGGTGTTTTTTGACGGTTTTTTACTGTTTTTAGGCGTTTTAGCAGGGTTATTGGTGTTTTTTGACGGTTTTTCACTGTTTTTAAGCGTTTTAGCATGGTTATTGGTGTTTTTTGACGGTTTTTCACTGTTTTTAAGCGTTTTGGCAGGGTTATTGGTGTTTTTTGACGGTTTTTCACTGTTTTTAAGCGTTTTAGCAGGGTTATTGGTGTTTTTTGACGGTTTTTCACTGTTTTTAAGCGTTTTAGCAGGGTTATTGGTGTTTTTTGACGGTTTTTCACTGTTTTCAAGCGTTTTAGCAGGGTTATTGGTGTTTTTGACGGTTTTCCCTGTTTTTCAAGCGTTTTAGCAGGGTTATTGATGTTGTTTGACGGTTTTTCCTGTTTTTAAGCATTTTGGCATGGTTATTGGTGTTTTTTAACGGTTTTTCACTGTTTTTAAGCGTTTTAGCAGGGTTATTGGTGTTTTTTGACTGTTTTTCACTGTTTTTAAGCGTTTTAGCAGGGTTATTGGTGTTTTTTGACGGGTTTTCACTGTTTTTAGGCGTTTTAGCAGGGTTATTGGTGTTTTTTGACGGTTTTTCACTGTTTTTAAGCGTTTTAGCAGGGTTATTTGTGTTTGTAGACGGTTTTTGCTGTTTTTGAGCGTTTTAGCAGGGTTATTGGTGTTTTTAGACGGTTTTACAGAGTTTCTGAGCGTTTTATCAGGGTTATTGGTGTTTTTAGACGGTTTTTCACTAATTTTAAGCGTTTTAGCAGGGTTATTGGTGTTTTTAGACGGTTTTTCAATGTTTTTACGCGTTTTGGCAGGGTTATTGGTGTTATTTGACGGTTTTTCACTGTTTTTAAGCATTTTAGCTGGGTTATTGGTGTTTTTTGACGGTTTTTCACTGTTTTTAAGCGTTTTAGCAGGGTTATTGGTGTTTTTTGACGGTTTTTCACTGTTTTTAAGCGTTTTAGCATGGTTATTGGTGTTTTTTGACGGTTTTTCACTATTTTTAAGCGTTTTGGCAGGGTTATTGGTGTTTTTTGACGGTTTTTCACTGTTTTTAAGCGTTTTAGCAGGGTTATTGGTGTTTTTTGACGGTTTTTCACTGTTTTTAAGCGTTTTAGCAGGGTTATTGGTGTTTTTTGACGGTTTTTCACTGTTTTCAAGCGTTTTAGCAGGGTTATTGGTGTTTTTTGACGGTTTTCACTGTTTTTAAGCGTTTTAGCAGGATTATTGGTGTTGTTTGACGGTTTTTCCTGTTTTTAAGCATTTTGGCATGGTTATTGGTGTTTTTTAACGGTTTTTCACTGTTTTTAAGCGTTTTAGCAGGGTTATTGGTGTTTTTTGACTGTTTTTCACTGTTTTTAAACGTTTTAGCAGGGTTATTGGTGTTTTTTGACGGGTTTTCACTGTTTTTGAGCGTTTTAGCAGGGTTATTGGTGTTTTTAGACGGTTTTTCACTGTTTTTAAGCGTTTTAGCAGGGTTATTTGTGTTTGTAGACGGTTTTTGCTGTTTTTGAGCGTTTTAGCAGGGTTATTGGTGTTTTTAGACGGTTTTACAGAGTTTCTGAGCGTTTTATCAGGGTTATTGGTGTTTTTAGACGGTTTTTCACTAATTTTAAGCGTTTTAGCAGGGTTATTGGTGTTTTTAGACGGTTTTTCAATGTTTTTAAGCGTTTTGGCAGGGTTATTGGTGTTATTTGACGGTTTTTCACTGTTTTTAAGCATTTTAGCAGGGTTATTGGTGTTTTTTGACTGTTTTTAACTGTTTTTAAGCGTTTTAGCAGGGTTATTGGTGTTTTTTGACGGTTTCTCACTGTTTTTAAGCGTTTTAGCAGGGTTATTGGTGTTTTTTGACGGTTTCTCACTGTTTTTAAGCGTTTTAGCAGGGTTATTGGTGTTTTTTGACGGTTTTTCACAGTTTTTAAGCGTTTTAGCAGCGTTATTGGTGTTTTTTGACGGTTTTTCACTGTGTTTAAGCGTTTTAGCAGGGTTATTGGTGTTTTTTGACGGTTTTTCACTGTTTTTAAGCGTTTTAGCAGGGTTATTGGTGTTTTTTGACGGTTTTTCACTGTTTTTAAGCGTTTTAGCAGGGTTATTGGTGTTTTTTGACGGTTTTTCACTGTTTTTAAGCGTTTTAGCAGGGTTATTGGTGTTTTTTGACGGGTTTTCACTGTTTTTAAGCGTTTTAGCAGGGTTATTGGTGTTTTTAGACGGTTTTTCACTGTTTTTAAGCGTTTTAGCAGGGTTATTGGTGTTTTTTGACGGTTTTTTACTGTTTTTAGGCGTTTTAGCAGGGTTATTGGTGTTTTTTGACGGTTTTTCACTGTTTTTAAGCGTTTTAGCATGGTTATTGGTGTTTTTTGACAGTTTTTCACTGTTTTTAAGCGTTTTGGCAGGGTTATTGGTGTTTTTTGACGGTTTTTCACTGTTTTTAAGCGTTTTAGCAGGGTTATTGGTGTTTTTTGACGGTTTTTCACTGTTTTTAAGCGTTTTAGCAGGGTTATTGGTGTTTTTTGACGGTTTTTCACTGTTTTCAAGCGTTTTAGCAGGGTTATTGGTGTTTTTGACGGTTTTTACTGTTTTTAAGCGTTTTAGCAGGGTTATTGGTGTTTTTTGACTGTTTTTCACTGTTTTTAAACGTTTTAGCAGGGTTTTTTGGTGTTATTTGACGGTTTTTCACTGTTTTTAAGCGTTTTAGCAGGGTTATTGATGTTTTCAGACGGTTTTTCACTGTTTTTCAGCGTTTTAGCAGGGTTATTGGTGTTTTTGACGGTTTTTCACTGTTTTTAAGCGTTTTAGCAGGGTTATTGGTGTTTTTTGACGTTTTCACTGTTTTTAAGCGTTTTAGCAGGGTTATTGGTGTTGTTTGACGGTTTTTCCTGTTTTTAAGCATTTTGGCTGGGTTATTGGTGTTTTTGACTGTTTTTCACTGTTTTTGAGCGTTTTAGCAGGGTTTTTTTGGTGTTTTTTGACGGTTTTTCACTGTTTTTAAGCGTTTTAGCAGGGTTATTGGTGTTTTTGACGGTATTTCACTGTTTTTAAGCGTTTTAGCAGGGTTATTGGTGTTTTTTAACGGTTTTTCACTGTTTTTAAGCGTTTTAGCAGGGTTATTGGTGTTTTTGACGTTTTTCACTGTTTTTAAGCGTTTTAGCAGGGTTATTGGTGTTTTTCGACGGGTTTTCACTGTTTTTAAGCGTTTTAGCAGGGTTATTGGTGTTTTTAGACGGTTTTTCACTGTTTTTAAGCGTTTTAGCAGGGTTATTTGTGTTTGTAGACGGTTTTTGCTGTTTTTGAGCGTTTTAGCAGAGTTATTGGTGTTTTTAGACGGTTTTACAGAGTTTCTGAGCGTTTTATCAGGGTTATTGGTGTTTTTAGACGGTTTTTCACTAATTTTAAGCGTTTTAGCAGGGTTATTGGTGTTTTTAGACGGTTTTTCAATGTTTTTAAGCGTTTTGGCAGGGTTATTGGTGTTATTTGACGGTTTTTCACTGTTTTTAAGCATTTAGCAGGGTTATTGGTGTTTTTTGACTGTTTTTAACTGTTTTAAGCGTTTTAGCAGGGTTATTGGTGTTTTTTGACGGTTTCTCACTGTTTTTAAGCGTTTTAGCAGGGTTATTGGTGTTTTTTGACGGTTTCTCACTGTTTTTAAGCGTTTTAGCAGGGTTATTGGTGTTTTTTGACGGTTTTTCACAGTTTTTAAGCGTTTTAGCAGCGTTATTGGTGTTTTTTGACGGTTTTTCACTGTGTTTAAGCGTTTTAGCAGGGTTATTGGTGTTTTTTGACGGTTTTTCACTGTTTTTAAGCTTTTTAGCAGGGTTATTGGTGTTTTTTGACGGTTTTTCACTGTTTTTAAGCGTTTTAGCAGGGTTATTGGTGTTTTTTGACGGTTTTTCACTGTTTTTAAGCGTTTTAGCAGGGTTATTGGTGTTTTTTGACGGGTTTTCACTGTTTTTAAGCGTTTTAGCAGGGTAATTGGTGTTTTTAGACGGTTTTTCACTGTTTTTAAGCGTTTTAGCAGGGTTATTGGTGTTTTTTGACGGTTTTTTACTGTTTTTAGGCGTTTTAGCAGGGTTATTGGTGTTTTTTGACGGTTTTTCACTGTTTTTAAGCGTTTTAGCATGGTTATTGGTGTTTTTTGACAGTTTTTCACTGTTTTTAAGCGTTTTGGCAGGGTTATTGGTGTTTTTTGACGGTTTTTCACTGTTTTTAAGCGTTTTAGCAGGGTTATTGGTGTTTTTTGACGGTTTTTCACTGTTTTTAAGCGTTTTAGCAGGGTTATTGGTGTTTTTTGACGGTTTTTCACTGTTTTCAAGCGTTTTAGCAGGGTTATTGGTGTTTTTTGACGGTTTTAACTGTTTTTAAGCGTTTTAGCAGGGTTATTGGTGTTTTTTGACTGTTTTTCACTGTTTTTAAACGTTTTAGCAGGGTTTTTTGGTGTTATTTGACGGTTTTTCACTGTTTTTAAGCGTTTTAGCAGGGTTATTGATGTTTTCAGACGGTTTTTCACTGTTTTTCAGCGTTTTAGCAGGGTTATTGGTGTTTTTTGACGGTTTTTCACTGTTTTTAAGCGTTTTAGCAGGGTTATTGGTGTTTTTTGACGGTTTTTCACTGTTTTTAAGCGTTTTAGCAGGGTTATTGGTGTTTTAGCGTTTTAGCAGGGTTATTGGTGTTTTTTGACGGTTTTTCACTGTTTTTAAGCGTTTTAGCAGGGTTATTGGTGTTTTTTGACGGTTTTTCACTGTTTTTAAGCGTTTTAGCAGGGTTATTGGTGTTTTTAGACGGTTTTTCAATGTTTTTAAGCGTTTTGGCAGGGTTATTGGTGTTTTTAGACGGTTTTACAGAGTTTCTGAGCGTTTTATCAGGGTTATTGGTGTTTTTAGATGGTTTTTCACTAATTTTAAGCGTTTTAGCAGGGTTATTGGTGTTTTTAGACGGTTTTTCAATGTTTTTAAGCGTTTTGGCAGGGTTATTGGTGTTATTTGACGGTTTTTCACTGTTTTTAAGCATTTTAGCAGGGTTATTGGTGTTTTTTGACTGTTTTTAACTGTTTTTAAGCGTTTTAGCAGGGTTATTGGTGTTTTTTGACGGTTTCTCACTGTTTTTAAGCGTTTTAGCAGGGTTATTGGTGTTTTTTGACGGTTTCTCACTGTTTTTAAGCGTTTTAGCAGGGTTATTGGTGTTTTTTGACGGTTTTTCACAGTTTTTAAGCGTTTTAGCAGCGTTATTGGTGTTTTTTGACGGTTTTTCACTGTGTTTAAGCGTTTTAGCAGGGTTATTGGTGTTTTTTGACGGTTTTTCACTGTTTTTAAGCGTTTTAGCAGGGTTATTGGTGTTTTTTGACGGTTTTTCACTGTTTTTAAGCGTTTTAGCAGGGTTATTGGTGTTTTTTGACGGTTTTTCACTGTTTTTAAGCGTTTTAGCAGGGTTATTGGTGTTTTTTGACGGGTTTTCACTGTTTTTAAGCGTTTTAGCAGGGTTATTGGTGTTTTTAGACGGTTTTTCACTGTTTTTAAGCGTTTTAGCAGGGTTATTGGTGTTTTTTGACGGTTTTTTACTGTTTTTAGGCGTTTTAGCAGGGTTATTGGTGTTTTTTGACGGTTTTTCACTGTTTTTAAGCGTTTTAGCATGGTTATTGGTGTTTTTTGACAGTTTTTCACTGTTTTTAAGCGTTTTGGCAGGGTTATTGGTGTTTTTTGACGGTTTTTCACTGTTTTTAAGCGTTTTAGCAGGGTTATTGGTGTTTTTTGACGGTTTTTCACTGTTTTTAAGCGTTTTAGCAGGGTTATTGGTGTTTTTTGACGGTTTTTCACTGTTTTCAAGCGTTTTAGCAGGGTTATTGGTGTTTTTTGACGGTTTTAACTGTTTTTAAGCGTTTTAGCAGGGTTATTGGTGTTTTTTGACTGTTTTTCACTGTTTTTAAACGTTTTAGCAGGGTTTTTTGGTGTTATTTGACGGTTTTTCACTGTTTTTAAGCGTTTTAGCAGGGTTATTGATGTTTTCAGACGGTTTTTCACTGTTTTTCAGCGTTTTAGCAGGGTTATTGGTGTTTTTTGACGGTTTTTCACTGTTTTTAAGCGTTTTAGCAGGGTTATTGGTGTTTTTTGACGGTTTTCACTGTTTTTAAGCGTTTTAGCAGTGTTATTGGTGTTGTTTGACGGTTTTTCCTGTTTTTAAGCATTTTGGCAGGGTTATTGGTGTTTTTTGACTGTTTTTCACTGTTTTTAAGCGTTTTAGCAGGGTTTTTTAGGTGTTTTTTGACGGTTTTTCACTGTTTTTAAGCGTTTTAGCAGGGTTATTGGTGTTTTTTGACGGTATTTCACTGTTTTTAAGCGTTTTAGCAGGGTTATTGGTGTTTTTTAACGGTTTTTCACTGTTTTTAAGCGTTTTAGCAGGGTTATTGGTGTTTTTTGACGGTTTTTCACTGTTTTTAAGCGTTTTAGCAGGGTTATTGGTGTTTTTCGACGGGTTTTCACTGTTTTTAAGCGTTTTAGCAGGGTTATTGGTGTTTTTTAACGGTTTTTCACTGTTTTTAAGCGTTTTAGCAGGGTTATTGGTGTTTTTTGACGGTTTTTCACTGTTTTTAAGCGTTTTAGCAGGGTTATTGGTGTTTTTCGACGGGTTTTCACTGTTTTTAAGCGTTTTAGCAGGGTTATTGGTGTTTTTAGACGGTTTTTCACTGTTTTTAAGCGTTTTAGCAGGGTTATTTGTGTTTGTAGACGGTTTTTGCTGTTTTTGAGCGTTTTTGCAGGGTTATTGGTGTTTTTAGACGGTTTTACAGAGTTTCTGAGCGTTTTATCAGGGTTATTGGTGTTTTTAGACGGTTTTTCACTAATTTTAAGCGTTTTAGCAGGGTTATTGGTGTTTTTAGACGGTTTTTCAATGTTTTTAAGCGTTTTGGCAGGGTTATTGGTGTTATTTGACGGTTTTTCACTGTTTTTAAGCATTTTAGCAGGGTTATTGGTGTTTTTTGACTGTTTTTAACTGTTTTTAAGCGTTTTAGCAGGGTTATTGGTGTTTTTTGACGGTTTCTCACTGTTTTTAAGCGTTTTAGCAGGGTTATTGGTGTTTTTTGACGGTTTCTCACTGTTTTTAAGCGTTTTAGCAGGGTTATTGGTGTTTTTTGACGGTTTTTCACAGTTTTTAAGCGTTTTAGCAGCGTTATTGGTGTTTTTTGACGGTTTTTCACTGTGTTTAAGCGTTTTAGCAGGGTTATTGGTGTTTTTTGACGGTTTTTCACTGTTTTTAAGCGTTTTAGCAGGGTTATTGGTGTTTTTTGACGGTTTTTCACTGTTTTTAAGCGTTTTAGCAGGGTTATTGGTGTTTTTTGACGGTTTTTCACTGTTTTTAAGCGTTTTAGCAGGGTTATTGGTGTTTTTTGACGGGTTTTCACTGTTTTTAAGCGTTTTAGCAGGGTTATTGGTGTTTTTAGACGGTTTTTTACTGTTTTTAAGCGTTTTAGCAAGGTTATTGGTGTTTTTTGACGGTTTTTCACTGTTTTTAAGCGTTTTAGCAGGGTTATTGGTGTTTTTTGACGGTTTTTACTGTTTTTAGGCGTTTTAGCAGGGTTATTGGTGTTTTTTGACGGTTTTTCACTGTTTTTAAGCGTTTTAGCATGGTTATTGGTGTTTTTTGACAGTTTTTCACTGTTTTTAAGCGTTTTGGCAGGGTTATTGGTGTTTTTTGACGGTTTTTCACTGTTTTTAAGCGTTTTAGCAGGGTTATTGGTGTTTTTTGACGGTTTTTCACTGTTTTTAAGCGTTTTAGCAGGGTTATTGGTGTTTTTTGACGGTTTTTCACTGTTTTCAAGCGTTTTAGCAGGGTTATTGGTGTTTTTTGACGGTTTTAACTGTTTTTAAGCGTTTTAGCAGGGTTATTGGTGTTTTTTGACTGTTTTTCACTGTTTTTAAACGTTTTAGCAGGGTTTTTTGGTGTTATTTGACGGTTTTTCACTGTTTTTAAGCGTTTTAGCAGGGTTATTGATGTTTTCAGACGGTTTTTCACTGTTTTTCAGCGTTTTAGCAGGGTTATTGGTGTTTTTTGACGGTTTTTCACTGTTTTTAAGCGTTTTAGCAGGGTTATTGGTGTTTTTTGACGGTTTTCACTGTTTTTAAGCGTTTTAGCAGTGTTATTGGTGTTGTTTGACGGTTTTTCCTGTTTTTAAGCATTTTGGCAGGGTTATTGGTGTTTTTTGACTGTTTTTCACTGTTTTTAAGCGTTTTAGCAGGGTTTTTTTGGTGTTTTTTGACGGTTTTTCACTGTTTTCAAGCGTTTTAGCAGGGTTATTGGTGTTTTTTGACGGTTTTCACTGTTTTTAAGCGTTTTAGCAGGGTTATTGGTGTTGTTTGACGGTTTTTCCTGTTTTTAAGCATTTTGGCATGGTTATTGGTGTTTTTTAACGGTTTTTCACTGTTTTTAAGCGTTTTAGCAGGGTTATTGGTGTTTTTTGACTGTTTTTCACTGTTTTTAAACGTTTTAGCAGGGTTATTGGTGTTTTTTGACGGGTTTTCACTGTTTTTGAGCGTTTTAGCAGGGTTATTGGTGTTTTTAGACGGTTTTTCACTGTTTTTAAGCGTTTTAGCAGGGTTATTTGTGTTTGTAGACGGTTTTTGCTGTTTTTGAGCGTTTTAGCAGGGTTATTGGTGTTTTTAGACGGTTTTACAGAGTTTCTGAGCGTTTTATCAGGGTTATTGGTGTTTTTAGACGGTTTTTCACTAATTTTAAGCGTTTTAGCAGGGTTATTGGTGTTTTTAGACGGTTTTTCAATGTTTTTAAGCGTTTTGGCAGGGTTATTGGTGTTATTTGACGGTTTTTCACTGTTTTTAAGCATTTTAGCAGGGTTATTGGTGTTTTTTGACTGTTTTTAACTGTTTTTAAGCGTTTTAGCAGGGTTATTGGTGTTTTTTGACGGTTTCTCACTGTTTTTAAGCGTTTTAGCAGGGTTATTGGTGTTTTTTGACGGTTTCTCACTGTTTTTAAGCGTTTTAGCAGGGTTATTGGTGTTTTTTGACGGTTTTTCACAGTTTTCAAGCGTTTTAGCAGCGTTATTGGTGTTTTTTGACGGTTTTTCACTGTGTTTAAGCGTTTTAGCAGGGTTATTGGTGTTTTTTGACGGTTTTTCACTGTTTTTAAGCGTTTTAGCAGGGTTATTGGTGTTTTTTGACGGTTTTTCACTGTTTTTAAGCGTTTTAGCAGGGTTATTGGTGTTTTTTGACGGTTTTTCACTGTTTTTAAGCGTTTTAGCAGGGTTATTGGTGTTTTTCGACGGGTTTTCACTGTTTTTAAGCGTTTTAGCAGGGTTATTGGTGTTTTTAGACGGTTTTTCACTGTTTTTAAGCGTTTTAGCAGGGTTATTGGTGTTTTTTGACGGTTTTTTACTGTTTTTAGGCGTTTTAGCAGGGTTATTGGTGTTTTTTGACGGTTTTTCACTGTTTTTAAGCGTTTTAGCATGGTTATTGGTGTTTTTTGACAGTTTTTCACTGTTTTTAAGCGTTTTGGCAGGGTTATTGGTGTTTTTTGACGGTTTTTCACTGTTTTTAAGCGTTTTAGCAGGGTTATTGGTGTTTTTTGACGGTTTTTCACTGTTTTTAAGCGTTTTAGCAGGGTTATTGGTGTTTTTTGACGGTTTTTCACTGTTTTCAAGCGTTTTAGCAGGGTTATTGGTGTTTTTTGACGGTTTTAACTGTTTTTAAGCGTTTTAGCAGGGTTATTGGTGTTTTTTGACTGTTTTTCACTGTTTTTAAACGTTTTAGCAGGGTTTTTTGGTGTTATTTGACGGTTTTTCACTGTTTTTAAGCGTTTTAGCAGGGTTATTGATGTTTTCAGACGGTTTTTCACTGTTTTTCAGCGTTTTAGCAGGGTTATTGGTGTTTTTTGACGGTTTTTCACTGTTTTTAAGCGTTTTAGCAGGGTTATTGGTGTTTTTTGACGGTTTTCACTGTTTTTAAGCGTTTTAGCAGGGTTATTGGTGTTGTTTGACGGTTTTTCCTGTTTTTAAGCATTTTGGCAGGGTTATTGGTGTTTTTTGACTGTTTTTCACTGTTTTTAAGCGTTTTAGCAGGGTTTTTTTGGTGTTTTTTGACGGTTTTTCACTGTTTTTAAGCGTTTTAGCAGGGTTATTGGTGTTTTTTGACGGTATTTCACTGTTTTTAAGCGTTTTAGCAGGGTTATTGGTGTTTTTTAACGGTTTTTCACTGTTTTTAAGCGTTTTAGCAGGGTTATTGGTGTTTTTTGACGGTTTTTCACTGTTTTTAAGCGTTTTAGCAGGGTTATTGGTGTTTTTCGACGGGTTTTCACTGTTTTTAAGCGTTTTAGCAGGGTTATTGGTGTTTTTAGACGGTTTTTCACTGTTTTTAAGCGTTTTAGCAGGGTTATTTGTGTTTGTAGACGGTTTTTGCTGTTTTTGAGCGTTTTAGCAGAGTTATTGGTGTTTTTAGACGGTTTTACAGAGTTTCTGAGCGTTTTATCAGGGTTATTGGTGTTTTTAGACGGTTTTTCACTAATTTTAAGCGTTTTAGCAGGGTTATTGGTGTTTTTAGACGGTTTTTCAATGTTTTTAAGCGTTTTGGCAGGGTTATTGGTGTTATTTGACGGTTTTTCACTGTTTTTAAGCATTTTAACAGGGTTATTGGTGTTTTTTGACTGTTTTTAACTGTTTTTAAGCGTTTTAGCAGGGTTATTGGTGTTTTTTGACGGTTTCTCACTGTTTTTAAGCGTTTTAGCAGGGTTATTGGTGTTTTTTGACGGTTTCTCACTGTTTTTAAGCGTTTTAGCAGGGTTATTGGTGTTTTTTGACGGTTTTTCACAGTTTTTAAGCGTTTTAGCAGCGTTATTGGTGTTTTTTGACGGTTTTTCACTGTGTTTAAGCGTTTTAGCAGGGTTATTGGTGTTTTTTGACGGTTTTTCACTGTTTTTAAGCGTTTTAGCAGGGTTATTGGTGTTTTTTGACGGTTTTTCACTGTTTTTAAGCGTTTTAGCAGGGTTATTGGTGTTTTTTGACGGTTTTTCACTGTTTTTAAGCGTTTTAGCAGGGTTATTGGTGTTTTTTGACGGGTTTTCACTGTTTTTAAGCGTTTTAGCAGGGTTATTGGTGTTTTTAGACGGTTTTTCACTGTTTTTAAGCGTTTTAGCAGGGTTATTGGTGTTTTTTGACGGTTTTTTACTGTTTTTAGGCGTTTTAGCAGGGTTATTGGTGTTTTTTGACGGTTTTTCACTGTTTTTAAGCGTTTTAGCATGGTTATTGGTGTTTTTTGACAGTTTTTCACTGTTTTTAAGCGTTTTGGCAGGGTTATTGGTGTTTTTTGACGGTTTTTCACTGTTTTTAAGCGTTTTAGCAGGGTTATTGGTGTTTTTTGACGGTTTTTCACTGTTTTTAAGCGTTTTAGCAGGGTTATTGGTGTTTTTTGACGGTTTTTCACTGTTTTCAAGCGTTTTAGCAGGGTTATTGGTGTTTTTTGACGGTTTTAACTGTTTTTAAGCGTTTTAGCAGGGTTATTGGTGTTTTTTGACTGTTTTTCACTGTTTTTAAACGTTTTAGCAGGGTTTTTTGGTGTTATTTGACGGTTTTTCACTGTTTTTAAGCGTTTTAGCAGGGTTATTGATGTTTTCAGACGGTTTTTCACTGTTTTTCAGCGTTTTAGCAGGGTTATTGGTGTTTTTTGACGGTTTTTCACTGTTTTTATGCGTTTTAGCAGGGTTATTGGTGTTTTTTGACGGTTTTCACTGTTTTTAAGCGTTTTAGCAGTGTTATTGGTGTTGTTTGACGGTTTTTCCTGTTTTTAAGCATTTTGGCAGGGTTATTGGTGTTTTTTGACTGTTTTTCACTGTTTTTAAGCGTTTTAGCAGGGTTTTTTTGGTGTTTTTTGACGGTTTTTCACTGTTTTTAAGCGTTTTAGCAGGGTTATTGGTGTTTTTTGACGGTATTTCACTGTTTTTAAGCGTTTTAGCAGGGTTATTGGTGTTTTTTAACGGTTTTTCACTGTTTTTAAGCGTTTTAGCAGGGTTATTGGTGTTTTTTGACGGTTTTTCACTGTTTTTAAGCGTTTTAGCAGGGTTATTGGTGTTTTTCGACGGGTTTTCACTGTTTTTAAGCGTTTTAGCAGGGTTATTGGTGTTTTTTAACGGTTTTTCACTGTTTTTAAGCGTTTTAGCAGGGTTATTGGTGTTTTTTGACGGTTTTTCACTGTTTTTAAGCGTTTTAGCAGGGTTATTGGTGTTTTTCGACGGGTTTTCACTGTTTTTAAGCGTTTTAGCAGGGTTATTGGTGTTTTTAGACGGTTTTTCACTGTTTTTAAGCGTTTTAGCAGGGTTATTTGTGTTTGTAGACGGTTTTTGCTGTTTTTGAGCGTTTTTGCAGGGTTATTATTGTTTTTAGACGGTTTTACAGAGTTTCTGAGCGTTTTATCAGGGTTATTGGTGTTTTTAGACGGTTTTTCACTAATTTTAAGCGTTTTAGCAGGGTTATTGGTGTTTTTAGACGGTTTTTCAATGTTTTTAAGCGTTTTGGCAGGGTTATTGGTGTTATTTGACGGTTTTTCACTGTTTTTAAGCATTTTAGCAGGGTTATTGGTGTTTTTTGACTGTTTTTAACTGTTTTTAAGCGTTTTAGCAGGGTTATTGGTGTTTTTTGACGGTTTCTCACTGTTTTTAAGCGTTTTAGCAGGGTTATTGGTGTTTTTTGACGGTTTCTCACTGTTTTTAAGCGTTTTAGCAGGGTTATTGGTGTTTTTTGACGGTTTTTCACAGTTTTTAAGCGTTTTAGCAGCGTTATTGGTGTTTTTTGACGGTTTTTCACTGTGTTTAAGCGTTTTAGCAGGGTTATTGGTGTTTTTTGACGGTTTTTCACTGTTTTTAAGCGTTTTAGCAGGGTTATTGGTGTTTTTTGACGGTTTTTCACTGTTTTTAAGCGTTTTAGCAGGGTTATTGGTGTTTTTTGACGGTTTTTCACTGTTTTTAAGCGTTTTAGCAGGGTTATTGGTGTTTTTTGACGGGTTTTCACTGTTTTTAAGCGTTTTAGCAGGGTTATTGGTGTTTTTAGACGGTTTTTCACTGTTTTTAAGCGTTTTAGCAGGGTTATTGGTGTTTTTTGACGGTTTTTTACTGTTTTTAGGCGTTTTAGCAGGGTTATTGGTGTTTTTTGACGGTTTTTCACTGTTTTTAAGCGTTTTAGCATGGTTATTGGTGTTTTTTGACAGTTTTTCACTGTTTTTAAGCGTTTTGGCAGGGTTATTGGTGTTTTTTGACGGTTTTTCACTGTTTTTAAGCGTTTTAGCAGGGTTATTGGTGTTTTTTGACGGTTTTTCACTGTTTTTAAGCGTTTTAGCAGGGTTATTGGTGTTTTTTGACGGTTTTTCACTGTTTTCAAGCGTTTTAGCAGGGTTATTGGTGTTTTTTGACGGTTTTAACTGTTTTTAAGCGTTTTAGCAGGGTTATTGGTGTTTTTTGACTGTTTTTCACTGTTTTTAAACGTTTTAGCAGGGTTTTTTGGTGTTATTTGACGGTTTTTCACTGTTTTTAAGCGTTTTAGCAGGGTTATTGATGTTTTCAGACGGTTTTTCACTGTTTTTCAGCGTTTTAGCAGGGTTATTGGTGTTTTTTGACGGTTTTTCACTGTTTTTAAGCGTTTTAGCAGGGTTATTGGTGTTTTTTGACGGTTTTCACTGTTTTTAAGCGTTTTAGCAGTGTTATTGGTGTTGTTTGACGGTTTTTCCTGTTTTTAAGCATTTTGGCAGGGTTATTGGTGTTTTTTGACTGTTTTTCACTGTTTTTAAGCGTTTTAGCAGGGTTTTTTTGGTGTTTTTTGACGGTTTTTCACTGTTTTTAAGCGTTTTAGCAGGGTTATTGGTGTTTTTTGACGGTATTTCACTGTTTTTAAGCGTTTTAGCAGGGTTATTGGTGTTTTTTAACGGTTTTTCACTTTTTTTAAGCGTTTTAGCAGGGTTATTGGTGTTTTTTGACGGTTTTTCACTGTTTTTAAGCGTTTTAGCAGGGTTATTGGTGTTTTTCGACGGGTTTTCACTGTTTTTAAGCGTTTTAGCAGGGTTATTGGTGTTTTTAGACGGTTTTTCACTGTTTTTAAGCGTTTTAGCAGGGTTATTTGTGTTTGTAGACGGTTTTTGCTGTTTTTGAGCGTTTTAGCAGGGTTATTGGTGTTTTTAGACGGTTTTACAGAGTTTCTGAGCGTTTTATCAGGGTTATTGGTGTTTTTAGACGGTTTTTCACTAATTTTAAGCGTTTTAGCAGGGTTATTGGTGTTTTTAGACGGTTTTTCAATGTTTTTAAGCGTTTTGGCAGGGTTATTGGTGTTATTTGACGGTTTTTCACTGTTTTTAAGCATTTTAGCAGGGTTATTGGTGTTTTTTGACTGTTTTTAACTGTTTTTAAGCGTTTTAGCAGGGTTATTGGTGTTTTGTGACGGTTTTTCACTGTTTTTAAGCGTTTTAGCAGGGTTATTGGTGTTTTTTGACGGTTTCTCACTGTTTTTAAGCGTTTTAGCAGGGTTATTGGTGTTTTTTGACGGTTTTTCACAGTTTTTAAGCGTTTTAGCAGGGTTATTGGTGTTTTTTGACGGTTTTTCACTGTTTTTAAGCGTTTTAGCAGGGTTATTGGTGTTTTTTTGACGGTTTTTCACTGTTTTTAAGCGTTTTAGCAGGGTTATTGGTGTTTTTTGACGGTTTTTCACTGTTTTCAAGCGTTTTAGCAGGGTTATTGGTGTTGTTTGACGGTTTTTCCTGTTTTTAAGCATTTTGGCATGGTTATTGGTGTTTTTTAACGGATTTTCACTGTTTTTAAGCGTTTTAGCAGGGTTATTGGTGTTTTTTGACTGTTTTTCACTGTTTTTAAGCGTTTTAGCAGGGTTATTGGTGTTTTTTGACGGGTTTCCACTGTTTTTAAGCGTTTTAGCAGGGTTATTGGTGTTTTTAGACGGTTTTTCACTGTTTTTAAGCGTTTTAGCAGGGTTATTTGTGTTTGTAGACGGTTTTTGCTGTTTTTGAGCGTTTTAGCAGGGTTATTGGTGTTTTTAGACGGTTTTACAGAGTTTCTGAGCGTTTTTTCAGGGTTATTGGTGTTTTTAGACGGTTTTTCACTAATTTTAAGCGTTTTAGCAGGGTTATTGGTGTTTTTAGACGGTTTTTCAATGTTTTTAAGCGTTTTGGCAGGGTTATTGGTGTTATTTGACGGTTTTTCACTGTTTTTAAGCATTTTAGCAGGGTTATTGGTGTTTTTTGACTGTTTTTAACTGTTTTTAAGCGTTTTAGCAGGGTTATTGGTGTTTTTTGACTGTTTTTCACTGTTTTTAAGCGTTTTAGCAGGGTTATTGGTGTTTTTTGACGGTTTTTCACTGTTTTTAAGCGTTTTAGCAGGGTTATTGGTGTTTTTTGACGGTTTTTCACAGTTTTTAAGCGTTTTAGCAGGGTTATTGGTGTTTTTTGACGGTTTTTCACTGTTTTTAAGCGTTTTAGCAGGGTTATTGGTGTTTTTTGACGGGTTTTCACAGTTTTTAAGCGTTTTAGCAGGGTTATTGGTGTTTTTTGACGGTTTTTCACTGTTTTTAAGCGTTTTAGCAGGGTTATTGGTGTTTTTTGACGGTTTTTCACTGTTTTTAAGCGTTTTAGCAGGGTTATTGGTGTTTTTTGACGGTTTTTCACTGTTTTTAAGCGTTTTAGCAGGGTTATTGGTGTTTTTAGACGGTTTTTCACTGTTTTTAAGCGTTTTAGCAGGGTTATTGGTGTTTTTTGACGGTTTTTTACTGTTTTTAGGCGTTTTAGCAGGGTTATTGGTGTTTTTTGACGGTTTTTCACTGTTTTTAAGCGTTTTAGCATGGTTATTGGTGTTTTTTGACGGTTTTTCACTGTTTTTAAGCGTTTTGGCAGGGTTATTGGTGTTTTTTGACGGTTTTTCACTGTTTTTAAGCGTTTTAGCAGGGTTATTGGTGTTTTTTGACGGTTTTTCACTGTTTTTAAGCGTTTTAGCAGGGTTATTGGTGTTTTTTGACGATTTTTCACTGTTTTCAAGCGTTTTAGCAGGGTTATTGGTGTTTTTTGACGGTTTTCACTGTTTCTAAGCGTTTTAGCAGGGTTATTGGTGTTGTTTGACGGTTTTTCCTGTTTTTAAGCATTTTGGCATGGTTATTGGTGTTTTTTGACTGTTTTTCACTGTTTTTAAACGTTTTAGCAGGGTTTTTTGGTGTTTTTTGACGGTTTTTCACTGTTTTTAAGCGTTTTAGCAGGGTTATTGATGTTTTCAGACGGTTTTTCACTGTTTTTCAGCGTTTTAGCAGGGTTATTGGTGTTTTTTGACGGTTTTTCACTGTTTTTAAGCGTTTTAGCAGGGTTATTGGTGTTTTTTAACAGTTTTCACTGTTTTTAAGCGTTTTAGCAGGATTATTGGTGTTGTTTGACGGTTTTTCCTGTTTTTAAGCATTTTGGCAGGGTTATTGGTGTTTTTTGACGGTTTTTCACTGTTTTTAAGCGTTTTAGCAGGGTTTTTTTGGTGTTTTTTGACGGTTTTTCACTGTTTTCAAGCGTTTTAGCAGGGTTATTGGTGTTTTTTGACGGTTTTCACTGTTTTTAAGCGTTTTAGCAGGGTTATTGGTGTTTTTTAACGGTTTTTCACTGTTTTTAAGCGTTTTAGCAGGGTTATTGGTGTTTTTTGACGGTTTTTCACTGTTTTTAAGCGTTTTAGCAGGGTTATTGATGTTTTTTGACGGGTTTTCACTGTTTTTAAGCGTTTTAGCAGGGTTATTGGTGTTTTTAGACGGTTTTTCACTGTTTTTAAGCGTTTTAGCAGGGTTATTTGTGTTTGTAGACGGTTTTTGCTGTTTTTGAGCGTTTTAGCAGGGTTATTGGTGTTTTTATACGGTTTTACAGAGTTTCTGAGCGTTTTATCAGGGTTATTGGTGTTTTTATACGGTTTTTCACTAATTTTAAGCGTTTTAGCTGGGTTATTGGTGTTTTTAGACGGTTTTTCAATGTTTTTAAGCGTTTTGGCAAGGTTATTGGTGTTATTTGACGGTTTTTCACTGTTTTTAAGCATTTTAGCAGGGTTATTGGTGTTTTTTGACTGTTTTTAACTGTTTTTAAGCGTTTTAGAAGGGTTATTGGTGTTTTGTGACGGTTTTTCACTGTTTTTAAGCGTTTTAGCAGGGTTATTGGTGTTTTTTGACGGTTTTTCACTGTTTTTAAGCGTTTTGGCAGGGTTATTGGTGTTTTTTGACGGTTTTTCACTGTTTTTAAGCGTTTTAGCAGGGTTATTGGTGTTTTTTGATGGTTTTTCACTGTTTTTAAGCGTTTTAGCAGGGTTATTGGTGTTTTTTGAAGGTTTTTCACTGTTTTCAAAGGTTTTAGCAGGGTTATTGGTGTTTTTTGACGGTTTTCACTGTTTTTAAGCGTTTTAGCAGGGTTATTGGTGTTGTTTGACGGTTTTTCCTGTTTTTAAGCATTTTGGCATGGTTATTGGTGTTTTTTGACTGTTTTTCACTGTTTTTAAACGTTTTAGCAGGGTTTTTTGGTGTTTTTTGACGGTTTTTCACTGTTGTTGAGCGTTTTAGCAGGGTTATTTGTGTTTTTTGACGGTTTTTCACTGTTTTTAAGCGTTTTAGCAGGGTTATTGGTGTCTTTTAACGGTTTTTCACTGTTTTTAAGCGTTTTAGCAGGGTTATTGGTGTTTTTTGACGGTTTTTCACTGTTTTTAAGCGTTTTAGCAGGGTTATTGGTGTTTTTTGACGGGTTTTCACTGTTTTTAAGCGTTTTAGCAGGGTTATTGGTGTTTTTAGACGGTTTTTCACTGTTTTTAAGCGTTTTAGCGGGGTTATTGGTGTTTTTTGACGGTTTTTCACTGTTTTTAAGCGTTTTAGCAGGGTTATTGATGTTTTTTGACGGTTTTTCACTGTTTTTAAGCGTTTTAGCAGGGTTATTGGTGTTTTTAGACGGTTTTTCAATGTTTTTAAGCGTTTTGGCAGGGTTATTGGTGTTATTTGACGGTTTTTCACTGTTTTTAAGCGTTTTAGAAGGGTTATTGGTGTTTTGTGACGGTTTTTCACTGTTTTTAAGCGTTTTAGCAGGGTTATTGGTGTTTTTTGAAGGTTTTTCACTGTTTTCAAGCGTTTTAGCAGGGTTATTGGTGTTTTTTGACGGTTTTCACTGTTTTTAAGCGTTCTAGCAGGGTTATTGGTGTTGTTTGACGGTTTTTCCTGTTTTTAAGCATTTTGGCATGGTTATTGGTGTTTTTTGACTGTTTTTCACTGTTTTTAAGCGTTTTAGCAGGGTTATTGGTGTTTTTTGACGGTTTTTCACTATTTTTAAGCGTTTTAGCAGGGTTATTGGTGTTTTTAGACGGTTTTTCACTGTTTTTAAGCGTTTTAGCAGGGTTATTGGTGTTTTTTGACGGTTTTTTACTGTTTTTAGGCGTTTTAGCAGGGTTATTGGTGTTTTTTGACGGTTTTTCACTGTTTTTAAGCGTTTTAGCATGGTTATTGGTGTTTTTTGACGGTTTTTCACTGTTTTTAAGCGTTTTGGCAGGGTTATTGGTGTTTTTTGACGGTTTTTCACTGTTTTTAAGCGTTTTAGCAGGGTTATTGATGTTTTTTGATGGTTTTTCACTGTTTTTAAGCGTTTTAGCAGGGTTATTGGTGTTTTTTGAAGGTTTTTCACTGTTTTCAAGCGTTTTAGCAGGGTTATTGGTGTTTTTTGACGGTTTTCACTGTTTTTAAGCGTTTTAGCAGGGTTATTGGTGTTGTTTGACGGTTTTTCCTGTTTTTAAGCATTTTGGCATGGTTATTGGTGTTTTTTGACTGTTTTTCACTGTTTTTAAACGTTTTAGCAGGGTTTTTTGGTGTTTTTTGACGGTTTTTCACTGTTTTTGAGCGTTTTAGCAGGGTTATTGGTGTTTTTAGACGGTTTTTCACTGTTTTTAAGCGTTTTAGCAGGGTTATTGGTGTTTTTTGACGTTTTTTACTGTTTTTAGGCGTTTTAGCAGGGTTATTGGTGTTTTTTGACGGTTTTTCACTGTTTTTAAGCGTTTTAGCATAGTTATTGGTGTTTTTTGACGGTTTTTCACTGTTTTTAAGCGTTTTGGCAGGGTTATTGGTGTTTTTTGACGGATTTTCACTGTTTTTAAGCGTTTTAGCAGGGTTATTGGTGTTTTTTGATGGTTTTTCACTGTTTTTAAGCGTTTTAGCAGGGTTATTGGTGTTTTTTGAAGGTTTTTCACTGTTTTCAAGCGTTTTAGCAGGGTTATTGGTGTTTTTTGACGGTTTTCACTGTTTTTAAGCGTTTTAGCAGGGTTATTGGTGTTGTTTGACGGTTTTTCCTGTATTTAAGCATTTTGGCATGGTTATTGGTGTTTTTTGACTGTTTTTCACTGTTTTTAAACGTTTTAGCAGGGTTTTTTGGTGTTTTTTGACGGTTTTTCACTGTTTTTAAGCGTTTTAGCAGGGTTATTGGTGTTTTTTGACGGTTTTTCACTATTTTTAAGCGTTTTAGCAAGGTTATTGGTGTTTTTAGACGGTTTTTCACTGTTTTTAAGCGTTTTAGCAGGGTTATTGGTGTTTTTTGACGGTTTTTTACTGTTTTTAGGCGTTTTAGCAGGGTTATTGGTGTTTTTTGACGGTTTTTCACTGTTTTCAAGCGTTTTAGCAAGGTTATTGGTGTTTTTAGACGGTTTTTCACTGTTTTTAAGCGTTTTAGCAGGGTTATTGGTGTTTTTTGACGGTTTTTTACTGTTTTTAGGCGTTTTAGCAGGGTTATTGGTGTTTTTTGAAGGTTTTTCACTGTTTTCAAGCGTTTTAGCAGGGTTATTGGTGTTTTTTGACGGTTTTCACTGTTTTTAAGCGTTTTAGCAGGGTTATTGGTGTTGTTTGACGGTTTTTCCTGTTTTTAAGCATTTTGGCATGGTTATTGGTGTTTTTTGACTGTTTTTCACTGTTTTTAAGCGTTTTAGCAGGGTTATTGGTGTTTTTTGACGGTTTTTCACTGTTTTTAAGCGTTTTAGCAGGGTTATTGGTGTTTTTTGACGGTTTTTTACTGTTTTTAGGCGTTTTAGCAGGGTTATTGGTGTTTTTTGACGGTTTTTCACTGTTTTTAAGCGTTTTAGCATGGTTATTGGTGTTTTTTGACGGTTTTTCACTGTTTTTAAGCGTTTTGGCAGGGTTATTGGTGTTTTTTGACGGTTTTTCACTGTTTTTAAGCGTTTTAGCAGGGTTATTGATGTTTTT
The DNA here is from genome assembly GCF_964204865.1 of Styela clava. Classification (NCBI taxonomy): domain Eukaryota; kingdom Metazoa; phylum Chordata; class Ascidiacea; order Stolidobranchia; family Styelidae; genus Styela; species Styela clava. The sequence goes on from NW_027556457.1 coordinate 36,197, forward strand.
TGATGGTTTTTCACTGTTTTTAAGCGTTTTAGCAGGGTTATTGGTGTTTTTTGAAGGTTTTTCACTGTTTTCAAGCGTTTTAGCAGGGTTATTGGTGTTTTTTGACGGTTTTCACTGTTTTTAAGCGTTTTAGCAGGGTTATTGGTGTTGTTTGACGGTTTTTCCTGTTTTTAAGCATTTTGGCATGGTTATTGGTGTTTTTTGACTGTTTTTCACTGTTTTTAAACGTTTTAGCAGGGTTTTTTGGTGTTTTTTGACGGTTTTTCACTGTTTTTGAGCGTTTTAGCAGGGTTATTGGTGTTTTTAGACGGTTTTTCACTGTTTTTAAGCGTTTTAGCAGGGTTATTGGTGTTTTTTGACGTTTTTTACTGTTTTTAGGCGTTTTAGCAGGGTTATTGGTGTTTTTTGACGGTTTTTCACTGTTTTTAAGCGTTTTAGCATAGTTATTGGTGTTTTTTGACGGTTTTTCACTGTTTTTAAGCGTTTTGGCAGGGTTATTGGTGTTTTTTGACGGATTTTCACTGTTTTTAAGCGTTTTAGCAGGGTTATTGGTGTTTTTTGATGGTTTTTCACTGTTTTTAAGCGTTTTAGCAGGGTTATTGGTGTTTTTTGAAGGTTTTTCACTGTTTTCAAGCGTTTTAGCAGGGTTATTGGTGTTTTTTGACGGTTTTCACTGTTTTTAAGCGTTTTAGCAGGGTTATTGGTGTTGTTTGACGGTTTTTCCTGTATTTAAGCATTTTGGCATGGTTATTGGTGTTTTTTGACTGTTTTTCACTGTTTTTAAACGTTTTAGCAGGGTTTTTTGGTGTTTTTTGACGGTTTTTCACTGTTTTTAAGCGTTTTAGCAGGGTTATTGGTGTTTTTTGACGGTTTTTCACTATTTTTAAGCGTTTTAGCAAGGTTATTGGTGTTTTTAGACGGTTTTTCACTGTTTTTAAGCGTTTTAGCAGGGTTATTGGTGTTTTTTGACGGTTTTTTACTGTTTTTAGGCGTTTTAGCAGGGTTATTGGTGTTTTTTGACGGTTTTTCACTGTTTTTAAGCGTTTTAGCATGGTTATTGGTGTTTTTTGACGGTTTTTCACTGTTTTTAAGCGTTTTGGCAGGGTTATTGGTGTTTTTTGACGGTTTTTCACTGTTTTTAAGCGTTTTAGCAGGGTTATTGGTGTTTTTTGATGGTTTTTCACTGTTTTTAAGCGTTTTAGCAGGGTTATTGGTGTTTTTTGAAGGTTTTTCACTGTTTTCAAAGGTTTTAGCAGGGTTATTGGTGTTTTTTGACGGTTTTCACTGTTTTTAAGCGTTTTAGCAGGGTTATTGGTGTTGTTTGACGGTTTTTCCTGTTTTTAAGCATTTTGGCATGGTTATTGGTGTTTTTTGACTGTTTTTCACTGTTTTTAAACGTTTTAGCAGGGTTTTTTGGTGTTTTTTGACGGTTTTTCACTGTTTTTGAGCGTTTTAGCAGGGTTATTTGTGTTTTTTGACGGTTTTTCACTGTTTTTAAGCGTTTTAGCAGGGTTATTGGTGTCTTTTAACGGTTTTTCACTGTTTTTAAGCGTTTTAGCAGGGTTATTGGTGTTTTTTGACGGTTTTTCACTGTTTTTAAGCGTTTTAGCAGGGTTATTGGTGTTTTTTGACGGGTTTTCACTGTTTTTAAGCGTTTTAGCAGGGTTATTGGTGTTTTTAGACGGTTTTTCACTGTTTTTAAGCGTTTTAGCGGGGTTATTGGTGTTTTTTGACGGTTTTTCACTGTTTTTAAGCGTTTTAGCAGGGTTATTGATGTTTTTTGACGGTTTTTCACTGTTTTTAAGCGTTTTAGCAGGGTTATTGGTGTTTTTAGACGGTTTTTCACTGTTTTTAAGCGTTTTAGCAGGGTTATTGGTGTTTTTAGACGGTTTTTCAATGTTTTTAAGCGTTTTGGCAGGGTTATTGGTGTTATTTGACGGTTTTTCACTGTTTTTAAGCGTTTTAGAAGGGTTATTGGTGTTTTGTGACGGTTTTTCACTGTTTTTAAGCGTTTTAGCAGGGTTATTGGTGTTTTTTGAAGGTTTTTCACTGTTTTCAAGCGTTTTAGCAGGGTTATTGGTGTTTTTTGACGGTTTTCACTGTTTTTAAGCGTTTTAGCAGGGTTATTGGTGTTGTTTGACGGTTTTTCCTGTTTTTAAGCATTTTGGCATGGTTATTGGTGTTTTTTGACTGTTTTTCACTGTTTTTAAACGTTTTAGCAGGGTTTTTTGGTGTTTTTTGACGGGTTTTCACTGTTTTTGAGCGTTTTAGCAGGGTTATTGGTGTTTTTAGACGGTTTTTCACTGTTTTTAAGCGTTTTAGCAGGGTTATTGGTGTTTTTTGACGGTTTTTTACTGTTTTTAGGCGTTTTAGCAGGGTTATTGGTGTTTTTTGACGGTTTTTCACTGTTTTTAAGCGTTTTAGCATGGTTATTGGTGTTTTTTGACGGTTTTTCACTGTTTTTAAGCGTTTTGGCAGGGTTATTGGTGTTTTTTGACGGTTTTTCACTGTTTTTAAGCGTTTTAGCAGGGTTATTGGTGTTTTTTGATGGTTTTTCACTGTTTTTAAGCGTTTTAGCAGGGTTATTGGTGTTTTTTGAAGGTTTTTCACTGTTTTCAAGCGTTTTAGCAGGGTTATTGGTGTTTTTTGACGGTTTTCACTGTTTTTAAGCGTTTTAGCAGGGTTATTGGTGTTGTTTGACGGTTTTTCCTGTTTTTAAGCATTTTGGCATGGTTATTGGTGTTTTTTGACTGTTTTTCACTGTTTTTAAACGTTTTAGCAGGGTTTTTTGGTGTTTTTTGACGGTTTTTCACTGTTTTTAAGCGTTTTAGCAGGGTTATTGGTGTTTTTTGACGGTTTTTCACTATTTTTAAGCGTTTTAGCAGGGTTATTGGTGTTTTTAGACGGTTTTTCACTGTTTTTAAGCGTTTTAGCAGGGTTATTGGTGTTTTTTGACGGTTTTTTACTGTTTTTAGGCGTTTTAGCAGGGTTATTGGTGTTTTTTGACGGTTTTTCACTGTTTTTAAGCGTTCTAGCATGGTTATTGGTGTTTTTTGACGGTTTTTCACTGTTTTTAAGCGTTTTGGCAGGGTTATTGGTGTTTTTTGACGGTTTTTCACTGTTTTTAAGCGTTTTAGCAGGGTTATTGGTGTTTTTTGATGGTTTTTCACTGTTTTTAAGCGTTTTAGCAGGGTTATTGGTGTTTTTTGAAGGTTTTTCACTGTTTTCAAGCGTTTTAGCAGGGTTATTGGTGTTTTTTGACGGTTTTCACTGTTTTTAAGCGTTTTAGCAGGGTTATTGGTGTTGTTTGACGGTTTTTCCTGTTTTTAAGCATTTTGGCATGGTTATTGGTGTTTTTTGACTGTTTTTCACTGTTTTTAAACGTTTTAGCAGGGTTTTTTGGTGTTTTTTGACGGTTTTTCACTGTTTTTGAGCGTTTTAGCAGGGTTATTGGTGTTTTTTGACGGTTTTTCACTGTTTTTAAGCGTTTTAGCAGGGTTATTGGTGTCTTTTAACGGTTTTTCACTGTTTTTAAGCGTTTTAGCAGGGTTATTGGTGTTTTTTGACGGTTTTTCACTGTTTTTAAGCGTTTTAGCAGGGTTATTGGTGTTTTTTGACGGGTTTTCACTGTTTTTAAGCGTTTTAGCAGGGTTATTGGTGTTTTTAGACGGTTTTTCACTGTTTTTAAGCGTTTTGGCAGGGTTATTGGTGTTTTTTGACGGTTTTTCACTGTTTTTAAGCGTTTTAGCAGGGTTATTGGTGTTTTTTGACGGTTTTTCACTGTTTTTAAGCGTTTTAGCAGGGTTATTGGTGTTTTTAGACGGTTTTTCACTGTTTTTAAGCGTTTTAGCAGGGTTATTGGTGTTTTTAGACGGTTTTTCAATGTTTTTAAGCGTTTTGGCAGGGTTATTGGTGTTATTTGACGGTTTTTCACTGTTTTTAAGCATTTTGGCAGGGTTATTGGTGTTTTTTGACTGTTTTTAACTGTTTTTATGCGTTTTAGAAGGGTTATTGGTGTTTTGTGACGGTTTTTCACTGTTTTTGAGCGTTTTAGCAGGGTTATTGGTGTTTTTTGACGGTTTCTCACTGTTTTTACGCGTTTTAGCAGGGTTATTGGTGTTTTTTGACGGTTTTTCACAGTTTTTAAGCGTTTTAGCAGGGTTATTGGTGTTTTTTGACGATTTTTCACTGTTTTTAAGCGTTTTAGCAGGGTTATTGGTGTTTTTTGACGGTTTTTGACTGTTTTTAAGCGTTTTGGCAGGGTTATTGGTGTTTTTTGACGGTTTTTCACTGTTTTTAAGCGTTTTAGCAGGGTTATTGGTGTTTTTTGACGGTTTTTCACTATTTTTAAGCGTTTTAGCAGGGTTATTGGTGTTTTTAGACGGTTTTTCACTGTTTTTAAGCGTTTTAGCAGGGTTATTGGTGTTTTTTGACGGTTTTTCACTATTTTTAAGCGTTTTAGCAGGGTTATTGGTGTTTTTTGAAGGTTTTTCACTGTTTTCAAGCGTTTTAGCAGGGTTATTGGTGTTTTTTGACGGTTTTCACTGTTTTTAAGCGTTTTAGCAGGGTTATTGGTGTTGTTTGACGGTTTTTCCTGTTTTTAAGCATTTTGGCATGGTTATTGGTGTTTTTTGACTGTTTTTCACTGTTTTTAAACGTTTTAGCAGGGTTTTTTGGTGTTTTTTGACGGTTTTTCACTGTTTTTGAGCGTTTTAGCAGGGTTATTGGTGTTTTTTGACGGTTTTTCACTGTTTTTAAGCGTTTTAGCAGGGTTATTGGTGTCTTTTAACGGTTTTTCACTGTTTTTAAGCGTTTTAGCAGGGTTATTGGTGTTTTTTGACGGTTTTTCACTGTTTTTAAGCGTTTTAGCAGGGTTATTGGTGTTTTTTGACGGGTTTTCACTGTTTTTAAGCGTTTTAGCAGGGTTATTGGTGTTTTTAGACGGTTTTTCACTGTTTTTAAGCGTTTTGGCAGGGTTATTGGTGTTTTTTGACGGTTTTTCACTGTTTTTAAGCGTTTTAGCAGGGTTATTGGTGTTTTTTGACGGTTTTTCACTGTTTTTAAGCGTTTTAGCAGGGTTATTGGTGTTTTTAGACGGTTTTTCACTGTTTTTAAGCGTTTTAGCAGGGTTATTGGTGTTTTTAGACGGTTTTTCAATGTTTTTAAGCGTTTTGGCAGGGTTATTGGTGTTATTTGACGGTTTTTCACTGTTTTTAAGCATTTTGGCAGGGTTATTGGTGTTTTTTGACTGTTTTTAACTGTTTTTAAGCGTTTTAGAAGGGTTATTGGTGTTTTGTGACGGTTTTTCACTGTTTTTGAGCGTTTTAGCAGGGTTATTGGTGTTTTTTGACGGTTTCTCACTGTTTTTACGCGTTTTAGCAGGGTTATTGGTGTTTTTTGACGGTTTTTCACAGTTTTTAAGCGTTTTAGCAGGGTTATTGGTGTTTTTTGACGATTTTTCACTGTTTTTAAGCGTTTTAGCAGGGTTATTGGTGTTTTTTGACGGTTTTTGACTGTTTTTAAGCGTTTTGGCAGGGTTATTGGTGTTTTTTGACGGTTTTTCACTGTTTTTAAGCGTTTTAGCAGGGTTATTGGTGTTTTTTGACGGTTTTTCACTATTTTTAAGCGTTTTAGCAGGGTTATTGGTGTTTTTAGACGGTTTTTCACTGTTTTTAAGCGTTTTAGCAGGGTTATTGGTGTTTTTTGACGGTTTTTTACTGTTTTTAGGCGTTTTAGCAGGGTTATTGGTGTTTTTTGACGGTTTTTCACTGTTTTTAAGCGTTTTAGCATGGTTATTGGTGTTTTTTGACGGTTTTTCACTGTTTTTAAGCGTTTTGGCAGGGTTATTGGTGTTTTTTGACGGTTTTTCACTGTTTTTAAGCGTTTTAGCATGGTTATTGGTGTTTTTTGACGGTTTTTCACTGTTTTTAAGCGTTTTGGCAGGGTTATTGGTGTTTTTTGACGGTTTTTTACTGTTTTTAGGCGTTTTAGCAGGGTTATTGGTGTTTTTTGACGGTTTTTCACTGTTTTTAAGCGTTTTAGCATGGTTATTGGTGTTTTTTGACGGTTTTTCACTGTTTTTAAGCGTTTTGGCAGGGTTATTGGTGTTTTTTTGACGGTTTTTCACTGTTTTTAAGCGTTTTAGCAGGGTTATTGGTGTTTTTTGATGGTTTTTCACTGTTTTTAAGCGTTTTAGCAGGGTTATTGGTGTTTTTTGAAGGTTTTTCACTGTTTTTAGGCGTTTTAGCAGGGTTATTGGTGTTTTTTGACGGTTTTTCACTGTTTTTAAGCGTTTTAGCATGGTTATTGGTGTTTTTTGACGGTTTTTCACTGTTTTTAAGCGTTTTGGCAGGGTTATTGGTGTTTTTTGACGGTTTTTCACTGTTTTTAAGCGTTTTAGCAGGGTTATTGGTGTTTTTTGATGGTTTTTCACTGTTTTTAAGCGTTTTAGCAGGGTTATTGGTGTTTTTTGAAGGTTTTTCACTGTTTTCAAGCGTTTTAGCAGGGTTATTGGTGTTTTTTGACGGTTTTCACTGTTTTTAAGCGTTTTAGCAGGGTTATTGGTGTTGTTTGACGGTTTTTCCTGTTTTTAAGCATTTTGGCATGGTTATTGGTGTTTTTTGACTGTTTTTCACTGTTTTTAAACGTTTTAGCAGGGTTTTTTGGTGTTTTTTGACGGTTTTTCACAGTTTTTAAGCGTTTTAGCAGGGTTATTGGTGTTTTTTGACGGTTTTTCACTATTTTTAAGCGTTTTAGCAGGGTTATTGGTGTTTTTAGACGGTTTTTCACTGTTTTCAAGCGTTTTAGCAGGGTTATTGGTGTTTTTTGACGGTTTTTTACTTTTTTAGGCGTTTTAGCAGGGTTATTGGTGTTTTTTGACGGTTTTTCACTGTTTTTAAGCGTTTTAGCATGGTTATTGGTGTTTTTTGACGGTTTTTCACTGTTTTTAAGCGTTTTGGCAGGGTTATTTGTGTTTTTTGACGGTTTTTCACTGTTTTTAAGCGTTTTAGCAGGGTTATTGGTGTTTTTTGATGGTTTTTCACTGTTTTTAAGCGTTTTAGCAGGGTTATTGGTGTTTTTTGAAGGTTTTTCACTGTTTTCAAGCGTTTTAGCAGGGTTATTGGTGTTTTTTGACAGTTTTCACTATTTTTAGGCGTTTTAGCAGGGTTATTGGTGTTGTTTGACGGTTTTTCCTGTTTTTAAGCATTTTGGCATGGTTATTGGTGTTTTTTGACTGTTTTTCACTGTTTTTAAACGTTTTAGCAGGGTTTTTTGGTGTTTTTTGACGGTTTTTCACTGTTTTTGAGCGTTTTAGCAGGGTTATTGGTGTTTTTTGACGGTTTTTCACTGTTTTTAAGCGTTTTAGCAGGGTTATTGGTGTCTTTTAACTGTTTTTCACTGTTTTTAAGCGTTTTAGCAGGGTTATTGGTGTTTTTTGATGGTTTTTCACTGTTTTTAAGCGTTTTAGCAGGGTTATTAGTGTTTTTTGACGGGTTTTCACTGTTTTTAAGCGTTTTAGCAGAGTTATTGGTGTTTTTAGACGGTTTTTCACTGTTTTTAAGCGTTTTAGCAGGGTTATTGGTGTTTTTTGACGGTTTTTCACTGTTTTTAAGCGTTTTAGCAGGGTTATTGGTGTTTTTTGACGGTTTTTCACTGTTTTTAAGCGTTTTAGCAGGGTTATTGGTGTTTTTAGACGGTTTTTCACTGTTTTTAAGCGTTTTAGCAGGGTTATTGGTGTTTTTTGACGGTTTTTTACTGTTTTTAGGCGTTTTAGCAGGGTTATTGGTGTTTTTTGACGGTTTTTCACTGTTTTTAAGCGTTTTAGCATGGTTATTGGTGTTTTTTGACGGTTTTTCACTGTTTTTAAGCGTTTTGGCAAGGTTATTGGTGTTTTTTGACGGTTTTTCACTGTTTTTAAGCGTTTTAGCAGGGTTATTGGTGTTTTTTGATGGTTTTTCACTGTTTTTAAGCGTTTTAGCAGGGTTATTGGTGTTTTTTGAAGGTTTTTCACTGTTTTCAAGCGTTTTAGCAGGGTTATTGGTGTTTTTTGACGGTTTTCACTGTTTTTAAGCGTTTTAGCAGGGTTATTGGTGTTGTTTGACGGTTTTTCCTGTTTTTAAGCATTTTGGCATGGTTATTGGTGTTTTTTGACTGTTTTTCACTGTTTTTAAACGTTTTAGCAGGGTTTTTTGGTGTTTTTTGACGGTTTTTCAATGTTTTTGAGCGTTTTAGCAGGGTTATTGGTGTTTTTTGACGGTTTTTCACTGTTTTTAAGCGTTTTAGCAGGGTTATTGGTGTTTTTTAACGGTTTTTCACTGTTTTTAAGCGTTTTAGCAGGGTTATTGGTGTTTTTTCACGGTTTTTCACTGTTTTTAAGCGTTTTAGCAGGGTTATTGGTGTTTTTTGACGGGTTTTCACTGTTTTTAAGCGTTTTAGCAGGGTTATTGGTGTTTTTAGACGGTTTTTCACTGTTTTTAAGCGTTTTAGCAGGGTTATTTGTGTTTGTAGACGGTTTTTGCTGTTTTTGAGCGTTTTAGCAGGGTTATTGGTGTTTTTAGATGGTTTTACAGAGTTTCTGAGCGTTTTACCAAGGTGATTGGTGTTTTTAAACGGTTTTTCACTAATTTTAAGCGTTTTAGCAGGGTTATTGGTGTTTTTAGACGGTTTTTCAATGTTGTTAAGCGTTTTAGCTGGGTTATTGGTGTTTTTAGACGGTTTTTCACTGTTTTTAAGCGTTTTAGCAGGGTTATTGGTGTTTCTAGACGGTTTTTCACTGTTTGTGAGCGTTTTAGCAGGGTTATTGGTGTTTTTAGACGTTTTTTCAGTGTTTTTGGGCGTTTTACCAGGGTTATTGGTGTTTTTAGACGGTTTTTCACTGATTTTAAGCGTTTTAGCAGGGTTATTGGTGTTTTTAGACGGTTTTTCACTGTTTTTAAGCGTTTTAGCAGGGTTATTGGTGTTTTTAGACAGTTATTCACTGTTTTTAAGCGTTTTAGCAGGGTTATTGGTGTTTTTAGACGGTTTTTCACTGTTGTTAAGCGTTTTAGCAGGGTTATTGGTGTTTTTTGACGGTTTTTCAGTGTTTTTAAGCGTTTTAGCAGGGTTATTGGTGTTTGTGGACGGATTTTCACTCTTTTTGAGCGTTTTAGCTGGGTTATTGGTGTTTTTAGACGGTGTTTCACTGTTTTTAAGCGTTTTAGCAGGATAATTGGTGTTTTTAGACGGCTTTTCTTTGTTTTTTAAGCGTTTTAGCAGGGTTATTGGTGTTTTCAGACGGGTTTTCACTGTTTTTAAGCGTTTTAGCAGGTTTATTGGTGTTTTTAGACGGTTGTTTTTAGACGGTTTTTTACTGTTTTTAAGCGTTTTAGCAGGGTTATTGGTGTTTTTAGACAATTTTTCACTGTTTTTACGCGTTTTAGTAGGGTTATTGGTGTTTTCAGACGGTTTTTCACTGTTTTTAAGCGTTTTAGCAGGGTTATTGATGTTTTCAGACGGTTTTTCACTGTTTTTGAGCGTTTTAGTAGGGTTATTGGTGTTTTCAGACGGTTTTTCACTGTTTTTAAGCGTTTTAGCAGGGTTATTGGTGTTTTTAGATGGTTTTTCACTGCTTTTAAGTGTTTTAGCAGGGTTATTGGTGTTATTAGACGGATTTTCATTGTTTTTAATCGTTTTAGCAGGGTTATTGGTGTTTTTAGACGGTTTTGCTCTGTTTTCAAGCGTTTTAGCAGAGTTATTGTTGTTTTTAGACGGTTTTTCACTGTTTTTGAGCGTTTTAGCAGGATTGTTGGTGTTTTCAGACGGTTTTTCACTGTTTTTAAGCGTTTTAGCAGGGTTATTGGTGTTTTTAGATGTTTTTTTACTGTTTTAGGCGTTTTAGCAGGGTTATTGGTGTTTTAGACGGTTTTTCATTGTTTTTGAGCGTTTTAGCAGGGTTATTGGTGATTTTAGACGGTTTTCCACTGTTTTTAATTAAGCGTTTTAGAGGGTTATTGGTGATTTTATACGGTTTTTCACTGTTTTTAAGCGTTTTAGCAGGGTTATTGGTGTTTTTAGACGGTTTTTCACTAATTTTAAGCGTTTTAGCACGGTTATTGGTATTTTTAGACGGTTTTGCACTGTTTTTAAGCGTTTTAGCAGGGTTATTGGTGTTTTTAGACGGGTTTTCACTGTTTTTAAGCGTTTTAGCGGGGTTTTTAGACGGTTTTTCACAGTTTTTAATTAAGCGTTTTAGCAGGGTTATTGGTGATTTTAGACGGTTTTTCACTATTTTTGTGCGTTTTAGCAGGGTTATTGGTGTTTTTAGACGGTTTTGCACTGTTTTTAAGCGTTTTAGTAGGGTTATCGGTGTTTTTAGACGGTTTTTCACTGTTTTTAAGCGTTTTAGCAGGGTTATTGGTGTTTGTAGACGGTTTTCGCTGTTTTAGCAGGGTTATTGGTGTTTTTAGACGGTTTTACAGTGTTTCTGAGCGTTTTACCAGGGTTATTGGTGTTTTTAGACGGTTTTTCACTAATTTTAAGCGTTTAAGCAGGGTTATTGGTGTTTTTAGACGGTTTTTTAATGTTGTTAAGCGTTTTAGCTGGGTTATTGGTGTTTTTAGACGGTTTTTTCACTGTTTTTAAGCGTTTTAGCAGGATTATTGGTGTTTGTAGACGGTTTTTCACTGTTTTTGAGCGTTTTAGCAGGGTTATTGGTGTTTTTAGACGGTTTTTCAGTGTTTTTGAGCGTTTTACCAGGGTTATTGGTGTTTTTAGACAGTTTTTCACTGATTTTAAGCGTTTTAGCAGGGTTATTGTTGTTTTTAGACGGTTTTGCACTGTTTTAAGCGTTTTAGCAGGATTATTGGTGTTTTTAGACGGTTTTTCACTGTTTTTAAGCGTTTTAGCAGGGTTATTGGTGTTTTTAGACAGTTATTCACTGTTTTTAAGCGTTTTAGCAGGGTTATTGGTGTTTTTAGACAGTTTTTCACTGTTGTTAAGCGTTTTTGCAGGGTTATTGGTGTTTTTAGACGGTTTTTCCGTGTTTTTTTGCGTTTTAGCAGGGTTATTGGTGTTTGTAGACGGTTTTTCAATGTTTTTGAGCGTTTTAGCAGGGCTATTGGTGTTTTTAGACGGTTTTTCACTGTTTTTATGCGTTTTAGCAGGGTAATTGGTGTCTTTAGACGTTTTTTCACTAATTTTAAGCGTTTTAGCAGGGTTATTGGTGTTTTTAGACGGTTTTTTAATGTTGTTAAGCGTTTTAGCTGGGTTATTGGTGTTTTTAAACGGTTTTTTCACTGTTTTTAAGCATTTTAGCAGGATTATTGGTGTTTGTAGACGGTTTTTCACTGTTTTTGAGCGTTTAAGCAGGGTTATTTGTGTTTTTAGACGGTTTTTCAGTGTTTTTGAGCGTTTTACCAGGGTTATTGGTGTTTTTAGACAGTTTTTCACTGATTTTAAGCGTTTTAGCAGGGTTATTGTTGTTTTTAGACGGTTTTGCACTGTTTTAAGCGTTTTAGCAGGATTATTGGTGTTTTTAGACGGTTTTTCACTGTTTTTAAGCGTTTTAGCAGGGTTATTGGTGTTTTTAGACAGTTATTCACTGTTTTTAAGCGTTTTAGCAGGGTTATTGGTGTTTTTAGACAGTTTTTCACTGTTGTTGAGCGTTTTTGCAGGGTTATTGGTGTTTTTAGACGGTTTTTCCGTGTTTTTTAGCGTTTTAGCAGGGTTATTGGTGTTTGTAGACGGTTTTTCAATGTTTTTGAGCGTTTTAGCAGGGCTATTGGTGTTTTTATACGGTTTTTCACTGTTTTTAAGCGTTTTAGCAGGGTAATTGGTGTCTTTAGACGTTTTTTCACTGTTTTTAAGCGTTTTAGCAGGGTTATTGGTGTTTTTAGACGGGTTTTCACTGTTTTTCAGCGTTTTAGCAGGGTTTTTAGACGGTTTTTCACAGTTTTTAATTAAGCTTTTTAGCAGGGTTATTGGTGATTTTAGACGGTTATTCACTGTTTTTGAGCGTTTTAGCAGAGTTATTGGTGTTTTTAGACGGTTTTGCACTGTTTTTAAGCGTTTTAGCAGGGTTATTGGTGTTTTTAGACGGTTTTTCACTGTTTTTAAGCGTTTTAGCAGGGTTATTGGTGTTTGTAGACGGTTTTCGCTGTTTTAGCAGGGTTTTTGGTGTTTTTAGACGGTTTTACAGTGTTTCTGAGCGTTTTACCAGGGTTATTGGTGTTTTTAGACGGTTTTTCACTAATTTTAAGCGTTTTAGCAGGGTTATTGGTGTTTTTAGACGGTTTTTCAATGTTGTTAAGCGTTTTAGCTGGGTTATTGGTGTTTTTAAACGGTTTTTCACTGTTTTTAAGCGTTTTAGCAGAGTTATTGTTGTTTGTAGACGGTTTTTCACTGTTTTTGAGCGTTTTAGCAGGGTTATTGGTGTTTTTAGACGGTTTTTCAGTGTTTTTGAGCGTTTCACCAGGGTTATTGGTGTTTTTGACGGTTTTTCACTGATTTTAAGCGTTTTAGCAGGGTTATTGTTGTTTTTAGACGGTTTTGCACTGTTTTAAGCGTTTTAGCAGGATTATTGGTGTTTTTAGACGGTTTTTCACTGTTTTTAAGCGTTTTAGCAGGGTTATTGGTGTTTTTAGACAGTTATTCACTGTTTTAAGCGTTTTAGCAGGGTTATTGGTGTTTTTAGACAGTTTTTCACTGTTTTTAAGCGTTTTTGCAGGGTTATTGGTGTTTTTAGACGGTTTTTCCGTGTTTTTTAGCGTTTTAGCAGGGTTATTGGTGTTTGTAGACGGTTTTTCACTGTTTTTGAGCGTTTTAGCAGGGCTATTGGTGTTATTAGACGGTTTTTCACTGTTTTTAAGCGTTTTATCAGGGTAATTGGTGTCTTTAGACGTTTTTTCGCTGTTTTTAGGCGTTTCAGCAGGGTTATTGGTGTTTTTAGCGGGTTTTTCACTGCTTTTAAGTGTTTTAGAAGGGTTATTGGTGTTTTTAGACGGTTTTTCACTGTTTTTAAGCGTTTTAGCAGGGTTATTGTTGTTTTTAGATGGTTTTTCACTGCTTTTAAGCGTTTTAGCAGGGTTATTGGTGTTTTTAGACGGTTTTGCTCTGTTTTCAAGCGTTTTAGCAGGGTTATTGATGTTTTTAGACGGTTTTTCACTGTTTTTAAATAAGCGTTTTAGCGGGGTTATTGGTGATTTTAGACGGTTTTTCACCGTTTTTAATTAAGCGTTTTAGCGGGGTTATTGGTTATTTTATACGGTTTTTCACTGTTTCTGAGCGTTTTAGAGGGTTATTGGTGTTTTTAGACGGTTTTTCACTAATTTTAAGCGTTTTAGCAGGGTTATTGATGTTTTTAGACGGTTTTTCACTGTTTTTAAGCGTTTTAGCCAGGGTTATTGGTGTTTTTAGACGGTTTTTCACAGTTTTTAATTAAGCGTTTTAGCAGGGTTATTGGTGATTTTAGACGGTTTTTCACAGTTTTTGAGCGTTTTAGCAGGGTAATTGGTGTCTTTAGACGTTTTTTCACTGTTGTTAAGCGTTTTAGCTGGGTTATTGGTGTTTTTAGACGGTTTTTCACTGTTTTTAAGCGTTTTAGCAGAGTTATTGTTGTTTGTAGACGGGTTTTCACTGTTTTTGAGCGTTTTAGCAGGGTTATTGGTGTTTTTAGACGGTTTTTCAGTGTTTTTGAGCGTTTCACCAGGGTTATTGGTGTTTTTGACGGTTTTTCACTGATTTTAAGCGTTTTAGCAGGGTTATTGTTGTTTTTAGACGGTTTTGCACTGTTTTAGGCGTTTTAGCAGGATTATTGGTGTTTTTAGACGGTTTTTCACTGTTTTTAAGCGTTTTAGCAGGGTTATTGGTGTTTTTAGACAGTTATTCACTGTTTTAAGCGTTTTAGCAGGGTTATTGGTGTTTTTAGACAGTTTTTCACTGTTTTTAAGCGTTTTTGCAGGGTTATTGGTGTTTTTAGACGGGTTTTCCGTGTTTTTTAGCGTTTTAGCAGGGTTATTGGTGTTTGTAGACGGTTTTTCACTGTTTTTGAGCGTTTTAGCAGGGCTATTGGTGTTATTAGACGGTTTTTCACTGTTTTTAAGCGTTTTATCAGGGTAATTGGTGTCTTTAGACGTTTTTGCGCTGTTTTTAGGCGTTTCAGCAGGGTTATTGGTGTTTTTAGCGGGTTTTTCACTGCTTTTAAGTGTTTTAGAAGGGTTATTGGTGTTTTTAGACGGTTTTTCACTGTTTTTAAGCGTTTTAGCAGGGTTATTGTTGTTTTTAGATGGTTTTTCACTGCTTTTAAGCGTTTTAGCAGGGTTATTGGTGTTTTTAGACGGTTTTGCTCTGTTTTCAAGCGTTTTAGCAGGGTTATTGATGTTTTTAGACGGTTTTTCACTGTTTTTAATTAAGCGTTTTAGCGGGGTTATTGGTGATTTTAGACGGTTTTTCACCGTTTTTAATTAAGCGTTTTAGCGGGGTTATTGGTGATTTTATACGGTTTTTCACTGTTTCTGAGCGTTTTAGAGGGTTATTGGTGTTTTTAGACGGTTTTTCACTAATTTTAAGCGTTTTAGCAGGGTTATTGATGTTTTTAGACGGTTTTTCACTGTTTTTAAGCGTTTTAGCCAGGGTTATTGGTGTTTTTAGACGGTTTTTCACAGTTTTTAATTAAGCGTTTTAGCAGGGTTATTGGTGATTTTAGACGGTTTTTCACAGTTTTTGAGCGTTTCAGCAGGGTTATTGGTGTTTTTAGACGGTTTTTCACTAATTTTAAGCGTTTTAGCAGGGTTATTGGTGTTTTTAGACGGTTTTGCACTGTTTTTGAGCGTTTTAGCAGAGTTATTGGTGTTTTTAGAC